>NW_003303653.1:214888-216062 GCF_000142945.1 Phytophthora infestans T30-4 | reverse complement strand
CCCACTGCACTCGATCCAGCCGCTTCGCTGGACAACTTAAGTGATAAGGTGGGAGAAGGCTTAGCCGCAATAACTAAGCAAGAGTGGATCGGTACCTATAAGAAGGTCTAACGACAAGAGAATCGCAAGCAGCAACACTGGAGACGATTCCTACGCCAACGCGAGAAGAGCTGAGAGACCTAGCGGGTGAGCCAGCGATGAACGCCAACCATGACATTTCCTTTTAGGTATAACGTTTCACAATAAATTTGCGTTCGCGTCTATGAAATCTTAGAGGAGTCGTAGTTTAGCCGCGGAAGCTCCACTAATTCCATCCGGTGACGATGTGGCGACCATATGGTGTGATATAGCCTCGAGTTTTTGTTGAGTCCGTCGAGGATACGTTTTTCATTTAGGTATTGCGGAAAGGGCACAATGACCTAAGAGCAAAGAAACACGCAGCTTAGTACAGAAAACACGGAGCTTTGCTGCAATAAAAGGTTTTAAAATTCGGACCAGTATTTCGGGAGAGATTGAGCTTCAATTTGGTGGTGCATTTCATATCGCCAGTACAATATAGGTGACTTATTGTTTGTATATTTAGCTCAAGCTTAGCCTACCTATAAATTCATTCAGTTTACAGCTTACCTCAAATTGGTCACTCCGCTCCCTTAGACAAAGAGGACCTGTGAACTACTGTTCACTGAGAGTTTGTATACTCTCGGAAGCCAACTTCCTCTAGCGCAAGGTGCTGTGTGACCCCGTAACACTTGTAGTCAATCCACGCCAACGCGGGTAGACTACCTGAACCTCTTTCAAGTTCGTCGCCATGGATAGGAACGTCTTCTCCCATCTGAACGACTCACAGTTCGAGTCGGTTCGGAAGATGGCTGGCTATTTCGGTATGGGGGTCCTGTAGAGCCTGGTGGCTTCAATACCGGCCGAGTAGCTCGAACGTGTCAATGCGTTTAACGCCTACGAGCGAGGGCTCATCGCACATGTGCGGAAAAAGCTGCAGCGGAAACCAAGTCCACCACACCCGAAGCCAATACGGCTGAAGGTGAAGCCGTATGAGGGAGGGAAGGTGAGAATTTTCGCTTCTGGGCTCGAGAGATAGAGCTCGCGATGGACGCAGCTCTGATCTTGATCGAGAAAATCCGCGTTGCTTTTTGCACTCTCCATTTAGCAATCGGGC
>NW_003303653.1:210101-212013 GCF_000142945.1 Phytophthora infestans T30-4 | reverse complement strand
TTCTCTTGCCTTCGTAGTTCCTTTGCGTCGTACTTGCCGCCTCCGGTGACGGGATCTTGAGAGTTGAGAACCTCTAGGGTGTAACCGACCAAGTAGTAATTCGGTTAACCTGTTGGATCTGCACGTGTATAGGAAAGCTCACTAGGCTGTAGGATCTGGCCAATGTATTATCCAGTTATCGCTACCAACACTAGATTCGCAATTCCGAACCTTCTCCGAGCTCGTACGGCCAATGTAGTTCCGGTTCTTGAGGGCAGGAAGGCACTTGCGTGTTATTGTGCAAATTGAAGACTGTATTGATATTTAAGCCTATACCTGCCTGGATTTCTACTTTCTATGTTCATCACCTGCTAAATCCCTTACCAGGCTCGGCTGCATGTCCCTTCTTCCCTTGACCCATCATCCCAGCTGTGTTATCTTCAGATCCACCGGATCCATGACGTAATCATTGTGGTCACCATATTATGGGTACACTCATCCGGATCCAGGTCGCTTGGATCCACTTTACTGTAAGTGCACACTTGTCGTGGATCCGAGCTCCCCAATCATCCCACGTCATCCTGCAACCGTCTATGATCTCCATCTTTCCACGAAACTTCGAGATCCACAGCATCCATCATCTCTGTACCCTGGATCCAGGTCCCTCTCTGTGGGATCCTTCCTCCTTGGATCCGAACTCGGAAGTGTGGGATTCGGGGTGCCTCGTGGTGGATCTTGACTTCGTGTCAGCCGTGGCTACTAGATCCACCTTCAGATGGCACCTACCACCATTCCCTTATAGGATCCACACTCGATCCACCCGTACATAGTATATCCCATATCCCCCTAAGTGGATCCAGGTAAGGGTGGATCCACGATAAGTCTTGGTGGATCTTGCCTTCCCGTACATCACTCATACCAGATCCATCGTCATTTCGTACGGGGTGTTGCTCGTCATGGCTAATCCACCACAGGCAACTTACATTCGCACCGGACAATCCAAATCCTCTCTAATCACTTGAAATTGTCACTGATTCGGGATAGTGACCCCGCGTTAGGTCCATTCTCTTATTTCTGAGAAAGCACTTCACCACATTTACGTCGGAGCATTTTGTCGCGGTATTCGCGGTATTTGAGCACGATGGTCGAGAAAAAATGTTCTTCTGGCGTACAAGATGCTTGAACGATATTTCAAGCTACGTCCCGTTCTGGACGAGGATGAAGATGAGATTACGGAGTTGATGCCGTCGCGTCGCCACTAAAACCGACTGAAATCCTTGTTGAGCGAGCTTGGCGACTTCCAGTCGGCCACCACGAAGCTTCAAGACGACAACGTAACGCTTCTCGATGTGCGCGATATCATTGATGCGCTCATCGAGAAGCATTCCGTTGTGGAAAAGTATCTTCCTGCCGACGCAAATATTGCCAAGGACGTGGACTTCGAGCGAGCGTGCGTTTTAGCCCTGTCAGGCGCCGTGGACGAGCTGACGTACGGCCAGGAGCTGATGTTGCAGCCATTTGAGACGGTACCCGCTATTACGACACCGAACACCACGCACGGACGCCCACAGGGCTTTGCCGACACAGTCTTGGCGACCAGGAGAAGAGGAGCGGCGCAAAGAAGATATTTGACGGTGTGCGCTTCATCCCGCCGACGTCAAACACCGTGACTCGTCTTTTTAGTGTGGCGAAACATACTCCTTCCCACCATCGCCAGCGTATGCTGCCTATTCACCTTGAAACCGTGTTGTTCCTGAAGATGAACCCGGCGCTTCTGGGACGCAAACACTGTAGCGGACTATCGAGAACGCACAGTAATGCTGTAGCGTTGTACATCTACGTAGGTCACTTTTCCACTACACTACTATTGATCGTCAATTATTTATTTCCTCAAATGTAGCTTTTGTAGCCACTAGCTTATTTTCGGGCATGG
>NW_003303653.1:167838-210001 GCF_000142945.1 Phytophthora infestans T30-4 | reverse complement strand
TTCGGCATGAACCCTTAATATGATTGCAATTGTATTATCGGAATGCTTGGATGTCACGCCGCATCGATCTGATTTTAAATTTTGGATCGGGCGTCTCCATACAAACACACACTTTGATTTTTACCGCCAAAAACAATGGGACATCGCCCTTCCTCCTACAAGTCCCTAACTCTAGCACAAAAGCAGTATTTGTGCGAGAAGCACAAGTCAGATCCTGCATGCTCTCACTCCGAACTTGCTCATTGGGCAACGGAGCGCTTTAAGACCCCCCAAGCAGTAAAGCGCACTACCGTCCAGAGTATTCTTAAGCGGTCGGCGGACGTTGCCGCCTTGCCGGATGCCTATCGCGACCGGAAGCGCTGTTGCGCGCCCGCGATTCGCGCGTCTGACGCCAAGATTATGCAGAAGATTGACGAGTTCAAGACTTGACACGGAAACGCAACTATTCAGGGCTCTACGATACTAATGATTGCAAAACGTGAAGGAGTACAGCTACACGGAGGCAATGCACCTAGTCGAGGGTGGTTGTACCGCTCCCAGCAGCGCACAGGGCTGTGGTTTTCGCAAGCTCCCGCCTAATACAACTGCCGTACTGCAGCCCATGGACCAGGGCATCATTAAGTGCCAGAAGAATGAGTACCAGAACAAGAAGCAAGCCGCGGAGCTGGACCTGTTCTACAAGGGTGTTCCTTACACGCCGGTCGACGTTTACTCCGCCATGAAGTGGTTGTCTGAAGACTGGAACAACATATCTGCAAAGACTATTAGAAACTGTTGGTGCCACACAGGCATCGTCTCAAGACTAAACGTAAATTTTGTACTGAATTACCAAAACAAATATCAGTGCACTGGATTTGCGTTTTTTTTTTGCTTTACGCTGTGCACTTATGCCTTGGCACTGTTGATATGGTCCGCCCTGCCGAATTGGAGGTGCACAACCGTAGTCGGCTTACAAATCCCAAGTAGCTCCCTTGTGTCAATAGTCACTCTCATAATAAATTAAGATCGGTGACTTTTGTTGTAACGGGGTACGTAGCCCCAAGTGTACCCCTAGTTACATGAAGTGTGACACATCAACACTTCGGGATACCTCGTACATGATACCAGGGCCAGCCATTGGCTGATAACATAGATTTACTATTGTACTGGGGAGATATAATGCATCACCAGTTTTTTTATGACCATAACTTTTGCACTACTAGCCGCACGAATAATCTAAGAGCACATATAGAATATTCCCGACGCATAGTTTATATTTTCTCAACTGCTACTGCTTCACTTCCGCATTTGCTTTCAGCATGAGGCACTTAACGCCCTACGAGAAACTGCACATCGTACGCGCACATGAGTATTTCTTGAAGGAAGCACTACAGCGACTTGACCACGCGAAGCGAGCCGTACGCCAGCGTGTAGCTGCGTGTTTGGCGGTTTCGGAAGACATGGTCAAACGCACCGTGACCCACTGGAACAAGTACCAAGACGCGACTTTCACAGCGGATTGCGGGTCTCGCGGATGTCCTCCAAGGTCAGAGGCGGGACAGCTTCAAGGTATTATATCCGACATCATAAATGACCGTAATTTATCAAAGCTGCCAACGACATCAAATATCTTAGTAGCGGAGGTAAAAAAGAAGATAAGCTAATTCAGACCGCCGTGTACAATGCGAGATGAATTTCAACGAATGTATGTAAGTAATATTCGGGGATGCTCGCGTGACCCACGGGCGCACACGGAAGGTAACATTTCTTTTAGGAGAGTCAACTTGCAAAAAACGTTTAAACTTAAAAGCACGAAGACATCCTAAGTTTCCAGAAATATATTTAGAAGAAAGCTTTTGCAACGTAAAACATGCTGCAGGATCGATGTGGCTGCTCAAAAACTCTCCTCGATAAACAACAAGCGGTAAGGGTCAGCGATTTTGCATTGTTGGTGCTGGTGCAGTTTACACGAAGAACGGAAAGTTGTATGTGGAGTGGGTACCCGACTCTCTCGAGTTTTGGCCGTCTCACTACAAGGCCAGTGACACCGATTACCACGGCAACTTCAATGGCGACCTTTTCAACCAATGGTTTGAAAGACTGTGTGCTGTCTTACTGCTAGTGTATGGGACTTGTCGTATCCATATGGACGGTGCGTCCTACCACAAGATTCAGCTTAACGCACCTCCACCAAGCAACGCACGCAGAGCTGAGCTCATCGAATGGCTGCAGGGACAGGACTTCACCGTACCAAGTAGCTACACAAGAAAACAATTACGTGCTGTAATTGCCCAGGTATTATTTTTTGCTCTTTATTAAAATTCTAGTTACTATTATTGAGTTCTGATTTAAATTAAAAAAAAAACTGTCGGTGCGACCAACACCTATTTACAAGGCGGTTATAACGGCTCGAGAGTATGACCACGAAGTTCTGTATACTCCCCCATATCATCCCGAGCTACAACCTACTAAGATGGTTTGGGGGCGCTGAAGAACCGCATTGCACTCGATCCAGCCGCTTCGCTGGACAACTTAAGTGATAAGGTGGGAGAAGGCTTAGCCGCAATAACTAAGCAAGAGTGGATCGGTACCTATAAGAAGGTCTAACGACAAGAGAATCGCAAGCAGCAACACTGGAGACGATTCCTACGCCAACGCGAGAAGAGCTGAGAGACCTAGCGGGTGAGCCAGCGATGAACGCCAACCATGACATTTCCTTTTAGGTATAACGTTTCACAATAAATTTGCGTTCGCGTCTATGAAATCTTAGAGGAGTCGTAGTTTAGCCGCGGAAGCTCCACTAATTCCATCCGGTGACGATGTGGCGACCATATGGTGTGATATAGCCTCGAGGTTTTGTTGAGTCCGTCGAGGATACGTTTTTCATTTAGGTATTGCGGAAAGGGCACAATGACCTAAGAGCAAAGAAACACGCAGCTTAGTACAGAAAACACGGAGCTTTGCTGCAATAAAAGGTTTTAAAATTCGGACCAGTATTTCGGGAGAGATTGAGCTTCAATTTGGTGGTGCATTTCATATCGCCAGTACAATATAGGTGACTTATTGTTTGTATATTTAGCTCAAGCTTAGCCTACCTATAAATTCATTCAGTTTACAGCTTACCTCAAATTGGTCACTCCGCTCCCTTAGACAAAGAGGACCTGTGAACTACTGTTCACTGAGAGTTTGTATACTCTCGGAAGCCAACTTCCTCTAGCGCAAGGTGCTGTGTGACCCCGTAACACTTGTAGTCAATCCACGCCAACGCGGGTAGACTACCTGAACCTCTTTCAAGTTCGTCGCCATGGATAGGAACGTCTTCTCCCATCTGAACGACTCACAGTTCGAGTCGGTTCGGAAGATGGCTGGCTATTTCGGTATGGGGGTCCTGTAGAGCCTGGTGGCTTCAATACCGGCCGAGTAGCTCGAACGTGTCAATGCGTTTAACGCCTACGAGCGAGGGCTCATCGCACATGTGCGGAAAAAGCTGCAGCGGAAACAAGTCCACCACACCCGAAGCCAATACGGCTGAAGGTGAAGCCGTATGAGGGAGGGAAGGTGAGAATTTTCGCTTCTGGGCTCGAGAGATAGAGCTCGCGATGGACGCAGCTCTGATCTTGATCGAGAAAATCCGCGTTGCTTTTGCACTCTCCATTTAGCAATCGGGCTAAGAGTTGGGTGTACACGCGGGAGGCGACATTGCCTGGATGTTTCACATCCTGGGCTCAGCTGTGCGATCAGCTCCGAGCCACGTACCTCCCAGCGAGCTACGAGTACCGGCAGCGTTCGCGCTTCCTCTCATGCTAGCAAAGAAGGCACGAGCTGCACGAGTACGTCCAAGAGATGCGGGAGCTCACGGCGTCCCTAGGGGCCAACCCACTCAACGAACACATCAAGGTGACTGTGTCAAGGATGGCCTTCGAGTGGTCCCGGCGCGCACTCAGCTGTCCGGGTGCAGTCAAGCACCCTCGAAGAGGCGATTCGAGTGATCCTTCAAGAAGAATACAGTCATCGCCAGGCGCGCACGCTGGCCTCAGCATGACCAGGGAATTCTGTGCTGAATCTCGGTCGGCCCAACCCCAACGGACCAGTTCCCCTGGAACTCGGGTCGCAACATTCGCTTCTTCGGGTGCGGGAAGCTGGGACACCTTAAGCGTGACAGTCCCGCGGAGAGACATCACAGGGGGCCTTTCCCCAAGCCCGTCCTCAAGGATCGCTGGCAGAAGCCATGACCCCGGAGACAGGGGAACGCCGGAGACCAGAAGGGGCGAGGCGCCCTACTGGGGAAGAACTAAGTCTTCGTGAGGTGTGTGCGTGTGGTGCGTACCACGGGGACTTAGCCCCGGAGAGACTTCACACTCTCGAATCGGCAAAGAGCAGCAGCGGGCTGCTCGTAGCTCACGGATGTGTCCGGGATAACGATCACCCCTTTAGAATCTTGATCAATTCTTGGGTGTCAAATAATTTCGCACCCCGCCAGGCCGTTGCTCGTAATAGCAACACGTTGTCCGATGTTTTGAGAGAAAGCAAAGGCAGCGGGATGGTGTCAGTGCGACTGCAGATCGTCACTGTCCAGCATCTGGTCGTCAAGGTCGAAGACTTCGACAGCCCAGAACAGTTTACTGCTCTCGACATGGATCCATACGATATGATCCTGGGCATGCCCTGGCTTGAGGAGCACGGGCCTTGGATCGAGTGGCGAGGCAAGGCAATCGGTGCCAACCGCCCTGCGAAGTCCGACAGAACATAGGTGGGTCATGTTCCCACCTCTGCTAGGACCCGGGGTGCCCGCAAGGTACCGAAGGCCCCAGCATATGCTTGGGAGTTGTCGACGTATATGACGACTCCGAGGACGCTTCGATGGTACGCTAGGAGGCGCTGGACAAGTGGGTAAGTTAGGTCCACACGCGGGTAATATACTTCCGCGGACAGCTGCAGCTGTCACGAACGCTGGCAATAGCGTGTACAAGGTGGGTAACAGAGTTCCACACACGGTCGCCCAGACCTTAACCGAAGAAGAAGACGTCGGACACGCTTCCTGGGTGGGTAACATAGTACCACACGAGGTCGCCCATACCATAACTGAAGAGGAAGACGCGGGGTGCGCTTCCTGTGTGGGTAGCATGGTACCACACGAGGCCTCGGATGTCGGCACCACGACATCCCCAGACGTGAGTAACGAAGCTCCACGTCACGGCCACGGTCGCCGTCGACGACGACGCCGCCGTCACCGAGAGTCAGATCTGAATTTGTTCAGATCGACGTCGCTTCAAGCGAATCGGAGTCCCCAGGGCCCGGGCTCCTCCGACAAGGACGGTGGAAGAGTGTTATCACATCTTCGATGGCGAGACCGGGTTACCCGCCAAGGCATCTGGTGTCCACATGGAACCGTTGGCAGAGGATGCAAAGATACTGAACCTCGAGGAAATGACGGTCGAGTCTTTCTTGGCCAACCTCAATGATGGGGAGGTTGTCGAGATGGTGCTCATAAAATCTGAGGCCACTTGGGAGGAGTTGATCTCCTCTGTTTTGCACGAGGATGTTCTAGAAGAGCTGATCAAGCAGCGCTAGACGCGCTTGGGTTCTGAGATCCTTAAGAACCCCAATGATCCGGTGTAATCTTTGGTGACGGAGTATGCAGACGTGGTGAACAAATGCCCACCGACCCAACTCCCACCGAATCGAGGTGTACGGCATGAGATCGATCTCGTGTCTGGCACAAAGTACTGTGTCACGAGACAATGGCCTCTTCCACGCGAACAGTGCGAGGTCATCGATGCTTTCTTCGCTGCGAAAGCGAAGGCAGGCATGGTGCGGGAGTCAAAGTCCCCACACTCGACGACAACCTTCTGCGTTCGGAAGCCGAACGGGAAGTGGCGTGTAGATCACGCTTATAACAAGCTGAGCAACGCAACGTTGCCGACCCAGACACCAATCTCACGAAAGGATGTGTTGTTGAACAACATGGCCGGATGTGTACTGTATATTGCGCTGGATTTTGTAGACAGAGACTACCAGATCCTGATGCGCGAGAGCGACATCCCGCTCACCGCGGTGGGCACTCCAAGCGGCATGCTTTGGGAGTGGCTCGTCATGCCGCCGGGCTTGTCTAACACCCCCGCGACATTCAACTGCCTGGTGACGTAAGTGTTCAGACCATTAGCGCCTTCGCACAAACGTACTTCGACGACATCTTCATCCATAGCCGTGCCGAGCGAGGCAATACGGCCATGGAGGTGCATTTTGGGGGCACCTCCGTCGAGTGTTGGACGTGATGCGAGCGAACAAGCTCTACGCCAACATCGACAAGTGCGTCTTCGCGTCACCAGAGATCAAGGTTCTCGGTTGTTTTATCAGCAACATGGGCGTTCGGGCTGACCCCGACAAGGTCAAGGCCATCGCAGCATGGCCGACGCCCCGATCCCAGAAGGATCTTCGAAAGTGGTTGGGCTTGGCCAACTACCTTCACAAGTACAGCGCAGGGTACGCGGGCTTCGCTAATCCCTTGTCGGGTCTCCTTCAGAAGGACGCCGGCTGACGCTGGGAGCAAGAGCACCAGGATGCCTTTGACAGCATCAAGGCCAGTCTTCAAGCGGCTACTGTCTTAGCTCTGCCGTACGAGACAAAGCCGTTCAGCATCGTCTGCGATACCTCTGGCTATGCGATCGATTGTGCATTGCTGCATGCCGATGCGGCTGGACACGAACGAGTCATCTCGCTCCAGTCCAGCAGCTCAAAGCCGCCGAGCGGAACTACCCTGTTCACGACAAGGAGCTTCTAGCAATGAAGTATGCCCTTCTTAAGTTTCGGGTTGATCGTCTGGGCCCAAGGCCCTTTGTGATCTACACAGCCCGAGCATTCTTGAGGACGAATTCGCCTTACCTCTCCCAATGGATGGTGAGGTGACTGTCCTTCTTCGCGGAATACAACGTCCGCGTTGAGTACAAGCCAAGCAAGCTGAACGTGCTTGCGGACGCCCTCTCTCGGCGTCCAGACTACGAGTTGGCTCATACCACACGCGTGACAACTGATCTATACGGTCGGATACGCGTGGCGTAACAAGACGATGAGGCTGTCGCGCGTATCGTCAAGTTCCTAGCAGCAGTGTGTGGTAGGGATTTCCAGATTCAGCCATACGTCAACCTACTTTAGATCAAGAATCGGCTCTGTCGGGTAGACCCGCGCTTAGGAACAAAGGATCACGGTAAGTGCTCAGCAATCTGTCCGGATGATGCTATCCGGATGGCCGCTGAGCTCAACGGTCGCCTGAACCCAGCAGAAGGGTTGGTAGAGATCCGAAACGACTACATTTCACTAGATATTTGTATGAGAAGCATAGTCATAAATAGAGGTAGCTGAAAAGGCTCCCAGAAGATAACAGAGCAGAATTTTTCAAGTCCAAGACACGTGCCACTCTTCCTGTAAGTCCTTGCATAGGGCTCAACTATGCCTGCCGTTGATACTTGAGAGGCATAGCTTGTAGGGTATTGACTGGTAGCGCCAAGGGATTAGGTCGGTCCGGATAAGCCAAAAGTCTCGTTACGCGTTAAAGAAAGCCCCGCGAACTTAGCGGGTCGGTACGTCGGATAGCCCGGGTGCTGTGACACTTCTAGCTGACCAGCCTCTGCGCTCGGTGACCTGTAAAAGCACTCGCGCTCCGCCGTCCATCCTTTAGTGAAGGGCACAGGGTTTGTTAACGAGCTCTGCCGAGCTAAACTCGGCGTCAAGAAATGTCACTCCGCCATTGCCAGCTACGTATATCAGCTTAGTACGTGAGATAAACCAAATTCACTAACTGTGTTGTGAAGTACAGGCTATGGCGCTCGTAACTTGCGAGTGACCTCAATGTCCGCTTTTCTGTTGGTCTTCATTTAGGCCAATGAACGCGTAGTAACCAAGCGTAGTACCCATTCTTACGATTTATCCTCTCAATTCATTGTGCAGAAATGTAGTATTAATCCTGGTAGTGCTACGCGTTCAAATAGTACGTACAGACCCATAGGGATTAATTTGAGATTACGTACATAAACCAATAGTAGGAATCGCTTCATTACAAATTTTAATGAGCAGGTTATATTTTCCTACCAATTTGAAATAAATTCAGTGGTTACACTCCGGGGAAAAGGTTTAGCATGGATAGAAACTTATATAAACTTGGTTTCCTAAACAAAAGCTAATTCACATTCTTCGAGAAACTCCCAACAAGAGGAAATGCTAGTGCTTCGTTCGCCTTCTTTGTATTGACCACACCGAACGTAAGACTTGTGGTGTGAGTGCAAAGATCTGATGGGACACTGGCCAAATCGCACTAATATAAACGTTGTGTCGCATTGATATAAAATTTGGCTGTGGCCGTATCACAAGGCAATCGTCGCAAACACGGACAAGAGCCAACACAAACCAGTTCTGTGCATGTACGACATTTAGATCTGCAGCGGTTGCTGTTAATTAAATGCTGCTGTTTCGTTATATGTGTGCACTACAGGCGGGGATAAGGACGAGATGGTGGCCGTAGCTGAGGCGAAGAGGACCGTTTTTTTATATTTCTTGTTAAATTTGTCTCGTCTAGTTATGAGAGATCGAGCGAGTTCCAGCAGGTTTCCAGCACCTCACGGCGCTGAATTGCGTGGATCGCGAGGATGCCGCGAGACGTTGGATTGCTGGGATCTCAGGAGGTAGTCGCGTTGACTGCTGACATCTGCGCATGCGCGGAACGTGTGACGTCTGTATCTGTGGGTGCCTGATGCATGTGCTTTGTGGAGGGGCGCTCCACAAAGTTGTATGTTTGTATATCTTGTATATCTGAAAGAGTCGAGTGACATACTGGGACTCCCAGTGGACGCTCTCCCAGTCTGGGAGAGCGTCCACGACCGCTGATATTTGACTGTCTTGTCGAAGTTGGATGCAGCAAAGATCGGGTGGACGGTAGTTAGACTCTGACTCACTAAAATACAAGGATTCAAGTTGGGAGATGAAAGCACCGAAGCAGTGCTCACTTCCGAATCCGCCATCTCCGTCTTAAGTTTCTTAACTACCAGTGCCTGCCATTTCGCATTCTCCGTCCGCCTCCACAACGCCAGTCAGCCGTACGCAAACCCAAGAAGTGCTCAAGAGCTCTCGGAGGACAGAGACGCTCTTAGGTTATGAGCCCAAGATCTATACATATTCAAGCATGGCTGACCAAGGCCAAGCTGCTAGTCCGGCAGCACAAGCAGCAGCTCCCGACAGACGAATGGTTGGCAGCAACAAGCCACCAAAGTATGACGAAGAAGGCGGTTTCGATCTGTACAAGGCAATGCTGCGTTTATACTGGACGCAGAGAAGTTGTTGGCATGTTAGCGATGGGACGGAAGCACGAGATCCAAATGATGCGGACCTCCAACGTCAGTTCGATGAGCGCACGTAACGCTATACTACGTGGCGTGCTCACCAAGTACGCGTCTCGAATCTGCAACTTCGACAACGCTCACGAGACGTGGGATGCGTTTGAGCGTAAAAAGACTAAGCGTGCTTTCTCGAACGCGTTGATGTTGAAAAAGAAGCTGTACTCCTACACCTACGCGCCAGACATGGACATGGAGTCTTACCCCGACGAGCTGGAACACACGAGGCGGCAACTTCGAAACATGAATGATTCCATCACGGACGATGAGATGGTGAAGATCGTATTGCAAGGTGTTGCATTCGAGTTCCGTGGTGTAGTGGGCATGTACGACAAGGATGTACGTCGTGGCAACATCCCAGCGTTGCAGGACCCTTCGCAGTGAGGCTGAACTGGACAATCAACGGAAAGTTGTCGTCGCCACTAAGGCCAAGGACAAAGAACCAGCCAAGACACTACAAGTAGCGGAGCAGCTACAGCCAGGTGCTAAGAAACGAGAGCAACATCAACCGGCAAGGAACAGAAGGAAGTTCAATACGAAGAGGAAGGAGAAACCCGATACCCGCGAGTGTTTTCATTGCGGCAAGAAAGGCCATCTCAAGAAGAACTGCTTCGCATTGCGCCAAGAGACTGAAGTCGGAGTCAATGGCTTTTGTACGATATGGTGGATCAAGGAACGAGTCCGTGAACATGGCGAAACCTCTATCAGTATAGGAATGGGTGTTGACGGCTCCACTCTCAGGGATGAGTGGATGATCGACACAGGAGCCGGTGTGCATGTCTGTAACGGCTGGACAGCTTTCACGAGTTTACAAGAAGACACGATGTCTTTTGTTGGATGGCAAGGTGAATCAACTCGTAGTGAAATAGTCAGACATGTGGACGTGTGCACGAAGGACGTGAAGTCAAAACGAGACTTGAGGACGCATGTTATGCTAGCAATGTCATGAGCAACCTACTCAGTCTTGAATGACTGGAGCAGCAAGGATGAGTGCCTTCCGACTCGGAATCGGCAACTCCTGAAGATCGTTAGATGCATTTGGATCGTGGCGACGTACGTCTTATTCCTACACAAGCGGAGCGGACACTATTGGCTGCAGGTGAAGCGAGCGACTGCGAGTGCCAAAATGTGCATGATGACTGCGGCAGAACGCCAGTCAGCCGCTACGAGATGGCACATGAAGTACGCACATCTCAGCGTACAAGCACTGAAACAGCTCGTACTGAAGAACGTGGCTACAGGATTAAAGCTTCGGATTTCGAAAAGCCTTTGAAGTGCATTTCGTGTCAAATGACCAAGCAGAAGCGAAATTCCTACAAACGTCACGAGAAGTGCAGCAAGGTACGCTTCGAGCGACTAATGTCTGATGTATGCTACGTGGGTCTTGAGACCATCGGTGGGAATCGCTACTTCCAGCTAATATAAGACGAAGCGTCGAGATACAAGTGGTGCTTCTTGTACGCACCAAGGTCGAGGCATCTGCCGACGTGATGAACCTGATATTGCGGTTGGAGCGTGAGCTTGTGATCAAGAAGTTTTCCTGTGACCAAGGAAAGAAGTTTGTCAATAACTCGGTGACTAAGTTTCTAGTGGAGCACGGGGTTTAGCTTCTGGTGATGAACGCGTACACGCCGGAAGAGAACTGTCTGGTCGAGAAACTGAATGGCAGCCTTCGCAACAAGTTTCGAGCAATCCGACAAGCGACGGGGCTATTAACGACGCTCTGGGGTAAAATACTACATTATGTAGTAGAAGTAGATAACATGAGCTTCACCAAGGCTCTTGGTGAAGTCACACCCTTCGAGATGATCACTGGTCGGAAGCCAGATGCTCGCAATCTACGAGTGTGTGGACGTGTGGCATTTGCATATGTTCCAAAAGGGAAAAGGCCGCACAAGCTGAGTCCGAAGGCAGTGCCGACGCTTTTTTTTAGGACATGCGTCCAAGTCGCTTGGATATCGACTGCTGGACGTACGAAGTGGCAAGCTGATCGAGAAACGCGATGGCTCCTTCCGTGAGGACATCACCGTAGAGAGTAGCTATCTAAAAGAGCTCCTGGCCAAGCAATATGAAGGTCGCAAGGTACAGCTACCAGTAAATGTGCCGTTTGTACCTATACCAGTCGATGGTGTACGTGATCACGAACGGATTCCAAGTTCAGATGTTCACAACAAATTTGATGATGTGGAGATGATGTCGGGCGGTGAGGGTGAGGATCACCAGTCAGGAAACAAACGGCGTCGGTGTGACTCGACTGAAGGCAGCAGTTCGAGTGAGTACATCGAATTCAGTGGGAGTGATGACGGAGCAGTGGTTGTGGATGAAGGTGCAGTGGCGCCTGTCCCACCAAAACAGCAAGCGGCGTCAGGTATATCACCACAGCCAGCCGTTCAAGCTGGACCACAACATCAGGCAGGACGTCTACCACAGCTGCATCAAGCAATTCAGCAGCCACCCCAACCAACTCGGCGTTCCCAACGGCAGAGACGACCGAAAATTCGGTTCAACCCAAATAATTGGGTCATTACGACAAGCATCATGCAGTGCATGCTGGTCGGAATGGTGAACGAGTTACTGAATCCGAAACAGTGCAGGAGACTCTGACATCGGACTATACTACAGAATGGCGACGGGTCATGGATATAAAATACGAAAGTTTGATGAAGAGCGCGACGTGGGAACTTGTTTCACGACCAAAACCTACCAAACGGAAAAGGTGAGCATCCTCACATCGCTGTGGGTCCTGGTGGTGAAGAAAACGAAAGAAGAGATCTTGTGCGGTTCAAGGCACGACCTGCGCTTCGTGTTTTCTATAGAAGTATGGGATCGACTACTTAGGGACTTATTCGCCGGTAGTTCGTATCGAGTCCGTTCGACTTGTATTTATCCTGGCACTGATGCTTGGACTCGACTGTAGACATGTTAATTTTTGTCACAGCGTTTCTTAATGGAGAGCTGACTGAGGTGGACATCTACATTGAACAGCCAGAAGGCTATAACTACGGGAGCGATCGTGTGTAGACTACTTAAAGGCCTGCATGGACAAAAAGAAGCGTCGAAGATCTGGAGCGACACGCTGCGCGCGTATCTGGTGAACTTGAAGTTCAACCAGTGTGTCTTCGACGCTGGTGTGTACAATCGTCAAGGTGCACAAGGGATGATCTTCTTGACTGTCTATGTGAACGGTATCGTCATCGCGGCGAAACCGATGGACATCCAAGCTGTGGTACAAGAACTGGAAGCGAAGTTCGAGCTCAAGGACTTGGGAAGAGTGAAACATCTACTCAGTATGGAGATCAACTTCATTCCAGGTGTGATTGAGTGTGTCTGTCACAGACTGCGTACATGGAGAGGTTGGTGGCTAAGTTCAACATGCAGAACATGAGAGGTGTTAGATCTCCCCAGCAGCACAACGAGCGGACGCCAGCTACGAAGACGGTCAAATCTAAGATCAACAGCGACCACCTACCCTACCGGGAGGTCGTCGGCTCGCTCCAATGCTTGGTAGCCTGCGCTCGTCCGGATATTGCGTGTGTAGTACGCTCTTGGTCGTTACAATGGAGCATACACCAAGGGCAACTACAAGATGGATCGGAGAGCTGTGAGATACATACTCAATACTAAGCATGTGGGACTGGTCTATCGACCCGTGGGAGGACTGCTGACTCTGGATGAGTTTTCATTCGCAGACCACGCGATGTGTCGCGATTCTAGTCGCTCCAATACGGGCTTTGTACTTCAGCTACAAGGACTTACGTGGATGTGGAAAAGCAAACAGCAGGGACGTGTCACGAAGAACACGTGCGCATCGGAACTGGTGGCAACCAGTGCATGCGTAGACGATCTGGTTTGGGCGCGACAGCTTTTCAGCGAAGTTGCTGGTGAACAGGGAATGTCGGCTGTCTGTTGTGATAACCAGAGCACCATACAGGTCATTTCCAATCGTGGTAACAGCAAACGGGTACAGCGCTACACCAAGGAGGCGAGGATGATCGCTGAGTTTGTGGATGACGGAGTGGTGGATGTCAAGTACGTATCAGCCACAGAGAATGTGGCAGATATCTTGACGAAAGCTTTAGGCCCTCAACGTTTCGGGTATCTCCGTAGAGATCAGCATGGAAGATGTGCGGAGTGCATTGGTGAACATGCAGGAGGAGCTGGAGAAGGTCGCCTCGATGTGAAGCTTGCGAGCTCACCCACGAAAGGGGTGAACGCCAAGTGTGTCGTAGAGCGGAGACTTGTGCTTTTGCACAAGGATGTCATCGTACACATGAAGTTCGGGCCATCGTAACCATCGGGGAGCCTGATGGCATTGTAAACTTGGCTACGTGGCATTGAAAACATCAGGGGGTGAGAACATCAAAGTGTGGTCGGCAGGATCACGACAACAAGGAGGTGTATGTCATGCATTAGCGGGACACCGCAGAGCGGGACGCAGTACTCCGAGGAGTGGGAGTATGAGAGATCGAGCGAGTTCCAGCAGGTTTCCAGCACCTCACGGCGCTGAATTGCGTGGATCGCGAGGATGCCGCGAGACGTTGGATTGCTGGGATCTCAGGAGGTAGTCGCGTTGACTGCTGACGTCTGCGCATGCGCGGAACGTGTGACGTCTGTATCTGTGGGTGCCTGATGCATGTGCTTTGTGGAGGGGCGCTCCACAAAGTTGTATGTTTGTATATCTTGTATATCTGAAAGAGTCGAGTGACATACTGGGAGAGCGTCCACGACCGCTGATATTTGACTGTCTTGTCGAAGTTGGATGCAGCAAAGATCGGGTGGACGGTAGTTAGACTCTGACTCACTAAAATACAAGGATTCAAGTTGGGAGATGAAAGCACCGAAGCAGTGCTCACTTCCGAATCCGCCATCTCCGTCTTAAGTTTCTTAACTACCAGTGCCTGCCATTTCGCATTCTCCGTTCGCCTCCACAACGCCAGTCAGCCGTACGCAAACCCAAGAAGTGCTCAAGAGCTCTCGGAGGATAGAGACGTTCCTCCTAGTTGACGTACTGCGACATTTTTCGAAACTGCCGGTGTGCATTTACGTTTTGTTGTGATACTGTGTATGTGTGTAGTTGTAGCGTTCTGGTCACCACACAAGCGAGAAGGTTCGTGTTTACGCATCGGGTGGGCCACTAGTGGTTGCTAACAGGACGGTCAGTTATTTTGCTCACAGTATTTATATGTACCGAATTCCCTTAGTTATGACATTCAGAAAAGTGTTCGCACATAGACCAGTAATTGTATGTACTGTCTATTAAAAATGTTAATCTAAGAAATTGTCAAACCTGTTTGATTTGCATTTTATATACGAGACACCCCCAGCTCCCGAGCCTTTTGCTTGACTTCCGCAGCAAAAGTTGCCGAAAGTTGGGCAAGTTCCGGCGGCTGAATCTGCCCTTGTCGCGTTTTGCAACGCAAAAGCGAAAGTCGATCACGCTCTTTAAAAAGATTTTGTCAGCACCACGACGCATTAAAAGGGGTGATCATAGCTTTCTCTGCTATTTCTAGGGCTTGAATGCGTAACATAGTTGCAGTAACACGCACCCCTTCCTCCCTCAAATCATTTATCCAGCGCTCCAAACAAAGCTCCTAATCTTTTGTCAGCACCGTGCCCTCACCTTTCGCTTGTGATTTTTCTTGTTGGCACCGCCACATTCGCCGCATAACGTTTCATATTTGGGCCGTGTCCGGCGCCAACAATGATTAAGTGTACGGCGGCTGTCGTGGTCGCCCTTTTGGGCGGCGCCGTTGCGTAAGAGCCATACGATGGTAAAATGCACAGGCAGAAAGACAGTTTGTACGACTGAATGCGATAATTAAGGATGCACGGAGGTCTTTCCTGTTCGGCCTGAAACCCTCCTGAATGTCATAACAAACAGTACGTGATAACTACGGTACGGGTAATAGCGCTAGCTAGGTATGTAGATTGATTTTGTAGCTGATTAAGGATCACCCGTACCAGCTCACTCTTAGTCAGTATAAGTATACTTTAGAGTATAAAATGAGATACAGACAACGACGGAGAATTCCGACAGACACAAAAATCCGACTTGTGATTGTGAGCACACCTCTTTCCCATAGTAACTAATTTTGTATTTTTACCCAATCATATTTTTAAACAAGAGATTTTTAATCCAAATACTTACAAAAAAAAGATGAATGGCTGGAGATAAAACACTTCTTGGGCGTCGGTAATTATTAAGTCATTTTGCGTGATGAAGCGCGCTGAGCGAAGCTTCACAATGAAGCAAAAGCGCGAGGCCTTGACGATCGCTAAATGTGGGGGCGTTAAGGCTGCCTCCGAAAAATTTAATATTGCAAGGGACACCACTCGTCAAAGACGTTAAAAGGTCAGGGACGCAAGGAAATTTTCCTAGCGTCTCTGACCTTTAACATATATGAAGGATATGCGCAGACTTGAGCAAGTAAGTCAATGTGAATGTACTATTTGTGCTATTGTGGTGTTGAGCTAGCTTTCTTACATTAAAAATACGGAACCGTTGTGGTAGACGCACTGGTGGAATCGCTAAGGAAAAGCGCATCCGTACTATAATGTCTACTACTACTGCTTGGGAAAAGCTAGAAAAGAAAACGATAATTCGTAGCTTCGAAAAGGCTATCCCGAGGTATCCGGAAGTAACCGTCTGAATTTAATCCCCTTTTTTTCATTCACATGTTTTTACTGTGCTGTTTTTGTTTCTCGGAGTGCGTTATTAGTCTATCAAATGAAGCGTCGGATTTTTGTGTCGGGATCTGTGTTTTTTTTTCTCTTTACTATGGCTGGATGATATTCAGTGGTGTCGGATTTCTCCGTCGTTGTCTGTATATGCATGCATTGTTTATATAGAGTGCTAAGCCCTAAGATGCAGTAAGCATTTACTCGTGAAAATTAAAGAAAACGACAATAATTAATCCCTCTTTCCATATACCGTATTTCGCATGTAGAGAGATGCACCCAAGGTTCACAAAGCAAATCAAACCTGGATAAATACATATTCAAAAGACACAATCAAATTATACAGGAACCGTTTTTCCTTTAGCAAAGGTGTATTTACACGACGGCTATATCAACACTCCCGTTGCCATCCTCCTCTGCGGTGAGCCATCTATCAAAATCTTGAACTTCGTCAATACTTGACCCTACTAACGATAGTAACTGCAACTCCTCCACCAAAGACGCAGCCGCAAGGCAGTCGGTGTCGAGACGCAAGTCGCACTCTTGTACCCATTTTGGATGGTTTCAGCGCTCAGAGCTTCCCAACTGCTGCACACCCATCGGCACATCCCCGCGCGTCCAGGCGGCGCTAGCTTGAACTTTGATCCCTCTTCTCTTGGCTTTTGCAGTTGTTCTTGCCAATTCTCGAGCCAGCACCTACGGAGTCCGCTTTTGAAAGGATGGTTCCATGCTACGTTTACCGGTTGACAGACAGACGTAGCATTTGGTGGCACCTTCATCAGCACGACGTTGATTGAAGCAGCATAGACAAGAACCTCTGCAGTCCAATGACTGATAAAATCGTCCCAGAGGAGAAGCACCGGCCTCTCTTAGAACGATCGGCAGCCAAAGTCGAACTTCAGAAACTTCAGTGATCGATAACTATACCACCAGCCTAAATAAAAAATAATTAGAATCAATACAACTATTAATAAAAACGTTTTTAAAACACATAACTTTTGCATTCGTGTATATTTGCAATGTTGTCTCTTTGTGAAGACGTTTGATCTCCGGCCACGTTCTAGCACCAACTCCGAAGCGTTTTTCGATATTTTCGTCATGAGTCTTCTTAATCTTGGATGTATTCATCTTGAAGATGACGATCGGGGTGTATTTAGTCCCGTCAGAGTCTACCAGCAGCATTACTGTAGCTCGTTCTTTAGAGGCTTCAGCACACTTCACCCAAACGGTACTGGCTCCGCGTTTACTGATCGTTCTCAAATATTCAAAGAAAGCAGCTAAATAAAAAGCTATATTAAAACGTTTTAATAAAACCAAATAAAAATAAAAACGAACCTGTTTGGTCTGCTTAAAAAATGCGCTTGACACCCAACTGACGAGCCTTCTTCTCGACCTCAATAGCAAACGCTACTTTTACCTTGTCACCATCCGAGGGCCTGACTTGCCCTTGACGAGTAGATACACGCATACTCAGGCGGTGTCGAAGTCTAAAGCCCTTAATCCACTTATCTGAAGCTCTAAACCCGTTGATGCCAGCTTCCATGGTAGCCTGACGCGCTTGAATCGCTAGCATTCGAGGCGATACTGGTACACCCTCTTCCCTTAAGCAGTTCACCCACTCCTCAATCTCTAATTCTATCTCCTTACTCAGAATCGTTCCTACGCCTAAGCTCCTTACCTTTTGATAGCCACCTTTATTCTTCTTCAATGCTGACCTTAGCGTTGTTCTCTCTCGTCGCCAGCGCTGAATCAAAGTGCGCTTTGTGCTGAAAAATCAGGATTTAGATCGTGCCAAAACTGATCAATTGTATGACGCAATTTAGGAAGAGAAGCATTTTCCCAAAACGACAGAATTTCTAGCTTCTTCTGCACCGTGATGCTCTTGACCGTGTGTTTGATCTGGTGACGTCCCTTACCACCGACACGTGGTCTACCCACTGGGCGAGGCTTCGTGCGTGTCATGGCAAATGACCGACTGCCGGCGCAAATTTTGCCGCTAGACTTGGTTGGCTTCGGAATGGTGCATCTCTCTACATGCGATTTCCTCAATTCAAGATATACGAATATGATTAGTCAATATATAGGTGCATGGTGCAGCTCTCTACATGCAAAATACGGTATTATACTGAAAGAGGGATTAATTATTAGCGTTTTCTTAGCAAAGTGTTGTAGTCTAACTTTTGCCGACATCACTAGCAGGCCAACTCTCTCGTAATAGTCGAGTATGTTTATTATTGGAGCAATAGCATATTTTACGGAAAGCGTGGGATTCTAATAATCCGATTTTTCGATTCTTTGGCTATTTTAAATACTTTTTTTTCGAGCCTTCATAAGAAATCGACGACACAATACTTTATTCAAAACAGTTTTTTCATTCATACGACCGAGGAAAAGTTGCTGCCAACAATGGAGATCAAACATCTTCAATCTGGTGGCCTGGGTTTAATTTCTGTAGAGTCGGGTGGTGAATATTGCTGGTCTTACACTAAAATAGAGTTTGAACCTTCTTCTTATCCTTCAGAAGATGTGGTCATAATTTTCTACGTAGGCCAGCTACCCCCCTTTGTAATAAACAGTGCCCACAGCAATCGGCAGTGCATTATCGCCCGGATGAAGTTTTTTTAAGGCTGCCGTTGAGAAATTTATTGTATTTTTCAGAGGCACGGCTGACTACATGTAGACTGTCAAAACTTAGAATGCAGCCTTTCGCAATAGTCCATGGTGAATAGAATAGAATTGGATGGGATTCATTCACCAGACAAACTGCGACGGATGTTTCAAATTTTTGGTCACTCACTAGGACTGACATACGCAGAGTAGCAAGCAAGTCGATGTATCTTATCCAATTTGATACACGACGAAGTCGGTGTACGCACCAACCTGTACAGGCCAATTGGCCGAGATAGCGTCCATTTGGTAGTTAAACGAGCTCATGGCGTTCGACGTGGGTGTCGTGGTTGCGTTTCGAGGTTGCGCACATTTCCAGTACGTGTTGTCAGGGTCACACAAGTAGGCACCTGTGTACACGTTCCACAGCGGATAACACGTGCCGTTGCTGTTGATGCCCCAGTGGTCCTCTCCCTCGTCGTCGATGAGACTCAAGTCACTATACGACAACTGTCCACTGAGCACGTGTTTTTGGTAATCCCGGCCTTCATCGATGCAGCGACGGTCTTATAGTCCTGCTTCGCTTTAGGGTCTTGCTTGCAGTAGTTGTTAGCAGCGTATCGCAACCCCTGGTACCAGGATTTGTGACCACGCTTGTTGTACACAGCGGTTGGCACACCGATGTAGTTCGCACCGGGCGTCGTACAGGTACCACCGTAGATACAGGAAGGCGGGTCTTGCGCGTAGTTGATTCCCATGACACGATATTCATCTGGCATGCCTGGACCAATCTGCAGCGACGAAGACACAAGAGACGCACTACCCTCCAGCACGTCAATTTCAGGAGCACCACGACCCTGGTTCGGGCTCAGCCCGTAGCCACTATTTTTTGCTAGCCAACTGCAACTTTTTCATAAAAGAGCTCTCAAGAGTTCCATATATTATGGCAAATTCTTATCGCCTGTGCACCTCTGTTGCCTACTCGGCCTTAACGCCCTTCTGGCACACGTAAATGTAGTGCACCGCGTTGGCATCGGCCTCTGACACCTGCACGGCGCTGACCGTGGGCTTGGGCACCGTGTGCACCGCCACTTTCCACTGCAACTCCTTGTTCTCGAGGTAGCTCAGTCGATTATCCGGCACACCATACGACACGATGAAGTAGACGCCGTTGGGCTTGAGCACGCGGTGGATTTCCTGGCACATTTTGGCCACATTGGCCGTCGAGCCTTCGCCACACAGAATTGAGTCCATCGTGCCCTTGTCCACCACCGCGTCGTACGTTTCGTCCGCAAAGTCCAGCGAGCACATGTTCATCTTCTGCCACTGCAACTGCTCCACGCGGTCCTCGTACTTGGACGTCATCTGCTTGACCACAATCTCCGAGACGTCGACATTCATGATCTTCTGGTATCCGTCGTTGACCATCTCTTCCGACAGCCGCGAGTTGCCGGCGCCTGCCATGAGGATACTGTCCGTCTTCTTCACATACTGGTTTAGCAGTTCTTTCAAACCGCCGTAGCGTTGGTACCAGTCGAATTGCTCCGAGTCCCTAAAAAGCGGCAAAAAGTGGAAGAAATGTGTCAACAGCGAGCCATATCTTTGGCACTGGGTGATGAGTGGCCACGAGAGAGCCACGTGGCCACAAAAATGACAAGAGAGGAAGACACGCACTTGGTGTAGCGCTCGTCCCAGTACGTGGCCTTGCCGTATTGCGCCATCTCGACGAATCTGTTGGTTGCCTTTGCCTCCTAGTCGTCGCGATGAATAGTGGGACAATACGTAACGATCCACGAGTCGTACTTATGCGGATGCAACAGTGTATACAAGTTGAGTGTATACGAGAAAGAGTGATGGTTGGTCACTTCAACTCGATCTAGAATTGGTCATTTGTGTTCTTATTTTGAATTACCCATAACGAAACTAAAAGGGTCAAACGAGTGTATTTTCTACAAGTTTATGTGGACGAAACTAAATTGCCGCATGAGTGGAGCAAGGCTGTTCTGACTGACAAATTTCCTGCAATCGAATGCGCACTACTATCGCTGGTAATTCTCCTAGATGGTTCTTTTTGGTCGTTGATATTGTTACTGCTAAGAAATGGCACATTTTCAAAACGACCTGCTGACGGTTGAATATCGTAATTCTAAAAAGACGGAAACTCTTTTTGTGCATTTTTTGACCTGGCGTGCGAAAGCAAGCGCGAAATATCAAGTAAAATAAACGAAACCTCGACGAGTTAATTGAAAAGAAGTTTCAATTTTGTGTGGCTGTACTAACGCGGCAGTTGCATCCATTGTTTAAACGACCCGCTCATGAGTCGTCGTCTTTGCATTGGAAGCGGTAGGTTACATTTGTTTATTTCGGACAATGAAGAAGTCGCTCGACGTGATAAGACATGGTGATGTCCGATATGCAAGGAATTAAATGCAAGACATCAAGTTTAAATCTAAGCAAGGACATCAAGAAACGGCCTTTCGTGAACTTTTTGCCATGACTTCTAGCATTACCTTGCGTCGACCACTTATCGTACGGTTGGCATTGTTGAACTGGCTACTAGCATTCTCGCTCTTACTGGTCGAGCACAACTGCCAAGTACTCGACATGGCCATCGGCAAAAGGCTTGTAAGACACAAATTCGGTATCTTACTGAGCGATCTTTGCCTAACTAGTGCTAAATTAAAAAAGTTTTTTTTTAGAAAAGAGCTTTCGCCTGATCTGTTATACGATTTTTTTCTCTGAGCCTCGAGAAAGCTGCAAATTCCTTCTTCACAGCCAAGTGCCCTGACAGGTCATACGCCATTTGGCTAGAGACTTTCTCAGACAGCACTTGCAGCGTCTTTCTCAGTCGAGAATGTCTGCGATTCTCATTGTACGTGCGCTACTTTTAGTGTGTATATCATTTTGTGACTCCTCAGATGAAGTCTGCTGAAAATCCACGCCGTCTGGGGCCAATTTTGACTGCGATATAACGTGTGCGAGTTCTCTCGGATTCGGATTAATATCAGCGAGAGCTGCAGCAAGTCCATCCGCTCCCTAATTCTTGAAAGGTAGCCCGTGTTTTTCTCAACCGAAAAGAAGATCTCGGATGGAACCATGAGCACTTTTCCAACAAGAGCATCAATAATTGGTGTGTCGGACAGGAGATGTGGAAACACGGACTGGATGGTATACAACGTAACACGAAGGACATACGTCGCTCTCGATACGACCAAACACGAGCTGCTACGCAGGCCCTCTCTGCTGGAATGTCAGCACCTCGAAGCACTCACTAAGTATGCATCAACGTTCTCTCACTTGATCGGCAACCGCCGATATCGCTAAGAGCCGTGCACGAAACCAGCGCGAAGCAGTAATTGATGTCTGGGCACTGCAGATTCTGCCAATCCCTGCTTGCTGTTGTGCGACGTGCGCATCGGACGTTCTCTGAGGACTTGTATCAATAGACGGATTGGAAGCTTTAAACGGCCATGGGAGCATGAACAACAACGCCGAGGTTGGTCTCCATGAACAGCAGCACCTTAATTCGAAAGAGTGACTCATAAGTGGGTGTGTATATTTCAGGCGTTTGCATTTCTGGACGTCGAGGTGTAAATCTTCGAATACACCTGACGTCGACAGCTCTGTAGTTTTCATTGACAACTTGTCGAAACCAACTTGGTTGCACGAAATCGAATGCTCGACGAGCTGGTCGTACACAGCAGGATTGGCCAGAGCAATCCAATGATACACTCCAACAGGTTCAACAGAGTCACCGTGAGCTGCGTAGTCCAAATACGACTTATCGACTGGATGGTGTCCACCCGAAGTTCGTTTCGCACGATATTCTGTAAAACGAATTTTGAACAAAAGATCGCTCGTTGGATGGTTGCCAATCTCGATGTTAGCGACTCAGAAAACGTGGGACGGGATCAACTCAACCTCATTTCGCTTTCTGCAGTCCACGACTCAAGCTTCGCTAAAGAAAGCATCAACGGTCTGGTTCCATTCCATTACCGGTTCACCGTACAACGCCCGTTTTCAAGCGCCTAAGAAATCTCCTATCGAGCTCGCCCAGCACTATGTTCCCATCCTCAAATGGCTGTCCAAATACGAAATCAGCCAAGACCTCAAATTCGACGTTGTGGCCGGTATCACTGTTGCATCCCGCAAGAAGTCTCGCTCTCCACCACCATGCACGTTCCTGCCCACCACGGACTTACACTGCTGCCACTTCTCATATCTCTTCTCCCGTCCTGTCATGGGCGGATTCATCTCAGCTGGAGGGCTTCTCATCATGCTCTCGCAGTTCCAGAACGTTCTCGGCGTCAAGTTCGACTCGCAGGACTACCCCGTACAGACGCTCTACCAGAACCTTGAAAAACATTGGCCATGCCAACAAGAATGCACTAGCAGTTGGCTTGGCTTCGATCGTCTACCTTCTTCCCGTCTCCTGTACTCTCTCACCTGTTCGATGACCCATCAGCCACAGACGCTGCCACAAGTGACGTCCTAGCACCTGAAACTGGCTCCGTTAACGCGCTACGACAGAGCCAAGAGACACGGGTTTACACTGACCGCTGAGAAATTCCTCAACATGAAGAGAGAAAAGCAGCAGCCAGCGCCGCAGAACCTCCTCGATCTAAAGCCGTACTGATCGCCAACTTCCTCGCTCGTACACTATGCGGCTTCGGACCTCTCGTCGTGTGTATCTTTGGAGGCATCGTCGGCTACATCCTCGGCCCCAAGGCTCTTAAACTCACTGGCACTGTACCTGGTGGATTCCCAGCGCCTGTTGTGCGTTGGTACGGCTTCAATGACGACCTCATCGACAGCGGGTGATTCGGAACCATCGTCCTCAATTCCCTCACTGTATCGCTCGTCGTCTTCCTCTCCAGTATCGCCATGGCCAAGCGTCTTGCCATCCAGCGTGGAGAAGATGTCAAAACTGAACAGGAACTCACAGGTATCGGTGTCGCCAGCCTCGTTTGCGGGTTCTTCCAGGATATGCCTCCTACTGGAGGGATGCCTGCAGAACGCACACACACAACGTGCCTCTCTCATCACCACACTCATCGTCATTGTCTCGCTCTACTACTTGCCTCGGGCCACACTCGCATCCATCATCGTCGTCCAAGCTACACGCTGGTCGAATTTAAAGAAGCTAAGTGGCTCTATCATGTCAAATGCGACGAGTTCTTCGTCTGGACTGCGTCGTTCGTCCTCACACTTGGATTGGGTGGCTCATCGCGTCGATCGTCTGCTCTGTACTGGCACTCATGATCAACACGCCAGTAGTGATTTTAGGAGAACTGGAGAACGGCGGTCTTGTTGACCGTGATGTGTTTCCAGATGCACAGGAAATGAACGGTATCGTCGTGGTGCTTGTCGAGAGCTCGCTGTACTTAGCCAACTGTGAACGTGTCGAACGGGAGATGGCTCACCTGGCCAAACAGAACGTTACAACTCGAGGCGTCGTACTGGATGCTTACCACATGAGCGACATGGACGCCACTAAGATCCAAGTCCTGTCGGACACGTAAGAAAAGTTGGCAGTGAGGGACATCCGCTTCTCGATCGCGAACGCTAAAGGCCACTTTGAAGGACCTCCTGTCTACGACAGATTTGCCCAACCGTCTACTAAGCGGAACCCCCAGTATGATGCCATCCGCCTACTCCGTGCGACGACCTTGGAATCGGAGGTCGAGCACGTTTAGAAAATACTCGTTTCATTACTTTACCTTCTGCTTCTTAGACACCTCACGTGGAAAACAACAGCTTCCTTGTAGAGTTTTGCTGGAGTATGGTGGCTTGTTATCCATGCTTGAGAGGCACTAACTTGCCTGTTTGTGGGTCCACACAGAACTTCTCGTCGTGCCTTTTCAGCCAATCCTCGTACTCTCGTGCTTCCGGGTGAAAGTGGCATACCTGCTCAAAGACTGCCGTCTGCATCGCTTCCTTCGTCTCAGCCACGTACTCATTCGAGTCGTCAATCTTGCCCACAAACTGGTCTTCTTTCTGCTCCGCTTCGTCGTAAAGGAACATCTCGTCATTTACAGTGTTGTCGCCCATAACAGACCTAAACGCCTCACGTAAGTAAGGATGCTGGAGAGCTTGAGCCGCAGTTAGACGCTGCGTGGGGTCGTACACAAGAAGCTTCTCCAGCAGATCGAGAGCCTGTTGATTCGCGTTTGGATAGAGCTCTTCGAACGGAATCTTCGAGCGTCGTCGCTGGCGATGGACCCACTTCTGTGCTGCCTCTTTGTGGATCTTGGAGATGTAAGCGATGTCGGGAGTACCCAGCACGTTGAAGATCTTGTTGAGCTGGTTGGTGGTGCTAGACCCGGGAAACAGCGGCTTGCGACCCAGAAGTTCGCCCAGAATGCACCCAGCAGACCACATATCGGAGGGTTTATCGTATCTGCACCCATCCAGAAGAATCTCGGGCGCTCGATACCACCGCGTCACCACGTACTCCGTAAGCTCCACAAACTTATCGTCCGACGCTTCTTTCATCCTTTTCGCCTTGGAATAATCCACATAGCGTGCTAGCCCGAGGTCACAGATCTTAACTTCACACGTGCTCGTAACCAGAATGTTGGAAGGTTTCAAATCGCGATGAAGAACATCCGCCGAGTGCAAATAGGCCAGTGCTCGTAGGATTTGACGCATAAAGTGCGCCACATGTTCGTCCGTCAGTGTCTGGGTGGAGTGAATGACTCGATGCAGATCCGTCTCCATAAGATCTGTGACCAAGTAGATATCTTCCAAGTACGAGAGACGCTCAGGCCGAGGGACATCGTAGAGCTGGATCAAATTCGGGTGACTCAGCTGGCGGAGGAGACACAATTCGCGCAGAATCCGCTTCGTATCGGGCAAGTCTTGGAACGCGTTGGTGACCTTCTTGATCGCTACAGTCGTGCCCGACTCGACGTCACTTGCAGCCACCACTTCGCCATACGTTCCAGCGCCCACCACCTTGATCAACTGGTACTTCTTCGACACGTCAAACTTGGTTGTTTTCCCCGAGAACGAGTGGTTATCACGAGATAATCGTGCAAGTTCCCGACTTTCTTCACTGCTCGGTGGTATATTTGGTGTGCTCATCGCTCGTCGATTGGACGAATCCGTTCTGCTTCGAACCTGACGCGACACGAAGCGTCCTCCTTTGTCCGACGGGAAATTGAACTCTCCAACCGAAGCCTTTTTATCGGATCGCAGGAATTCACGGAGATTGTAGCAGGATGAGCTCTGAAGTAGCGTTTCGTCCGCAGATGCTCGTCTTGATTCCACTAACCTCCCGTCGCTAGCCATACGTCGTAGTCCTTGCGACTGAGGGAAATTCTCTGCTGAAGTAACAGTAGGCGCGAAGATGATGCCAACTTGAATACGACCTCGAAACACCGTCGGAGGGGCCCACGACTCCTTGCAATCGTTGTACTGGTCACACAGATTGTGCCAACGAGGCAGAGCGCCGTTCGCCTTGGCGTCAGCAGAGCCATTCACAAGCGACAAATGAGGCGTGACGTTGATCTTGCACACTCCCAATAGATCGTCTGGAAGCATAAAGCGACTCTGGAACACTTCGACCTTCAGATAGTACGTGAAACCTCGCGCGCATCCGGGAAATTCGAGTCGAAGGTTACTGGACCAGTCTGGATTCAGTGTACCGACTTTATGATGATCGTCTGGAGCCACCACGGGCATACACTTGCAGATATTCGTGACGCATCCGCTTGGATCTCCAAATGTTGCAACAGCGCGCTCTCCGGAAATCCCCGCAGCACGTCGAAGTCCTCGGAAGAACCGCGTTCCTTTCGAAGGCCGACGATGCTCTTTGTGGGAGCCTTTTTGGGTCGCAGTCGACAGCTCGTCAGACGTGTTTTCACCTTCTTTCAGGTCCAATCCGCGTAAAGTCTGCTCCATGTGGGTTCCTTCCTCGAGAATACAACGCGCGTACACTGGAAACCCTTTCTTAGCAGACCCAGACGCTGTCGAGTGTTGAGTATTATTCCCCTTAGCTGCATGCTCGGTGCCAGGCTCACACAAATGCAGTTGCTGAGCTCGTAAAATCTGCACGTAGAACGTTCCTGGGGGGATCGAGTGCGAGATAGCAGACGCTTCACCAGGTAACACAAGTCGGATATTCTCTCCACGTGGAGCATCGTCGAATGCGACTGAGAGAGCGACTGCGTCTCCGTTTAAATGCCAGCGAACCAGTCGGTCCTTGTGATCCAGCCACAATTCGTGGACGAACAGCTGCGTCACTCGGCGGTTGTCGGTGCTAAGCAAGTTGTACGTTTCTTTCCCCGTGACGACCAAACGCTTCTTCCACTGCGCTGACGGGGTCGATGCGCTTCCTGGAGTTCCTTTAGCTTCGGTCGATTTAGGAGACAGAACATATGCGTCTGCTGTCAGTGGAGACGGCGAGAGCGCGTCGTGGTGAGTGCCAGTTTCGTCCACACAGTCAGCATCACCGCGTACCAGCTCGATCACCTCAGTGAGCGAGAAATTATCCACTGTGACGGTATCCAGTAACGTAGAAATGAACAACAAGACGCCGTCATAGCGACGATATTGGCCCCAGAACGGCACGATCGGCGGGAAATTGGACGTCACGACGATGTCTGGATGCATACTGCGGAACAGCAATGGAAAGTCCCCTATTTCTTGCCGTAGCAAAGCACCAAGCAGTCGATAAAATTTGTGAGCCTCCAATGGCTGAGACGCGAACGCGACGTACGGACGAGTCACTTCTGGAGCTTTAGAAATAGCAATCTGGTACACCCACACACGAGCACAACATATTAGTCCCTTAGTGTACCCAAAAGATAAACACAGTTCTCCAAATCTTACACTGATCGCGCGCTTCCACTGTTCCTTCTCGAACGTAGTCCTTGAGCTCAAGTGATTCACGTGATTCCCCTCTGCGATGACGCGAAACCCATTTGGCTTTCCCATGTCTTCGTCCTCAATCGACTGGAGTTGAATGCGACCGATAAGCTTCGAGTTGGAGATAAAATCTTCGCGCGTCTCATAGAACGCCAGTGTGTCTTCCTCCAGCACGCAATACGTCGCCTTCCAGCTCATCAGCACGTCGCTTTTCTTGCTCAGATAGCCTTCAAAGGAAATATCTCGATCTGTACGATAGCGAATCGTATGAGAGCGTCCGCGTTCGATTGGTCTTGACACTGTTACTGGTACAGAAGCTGTAGGTCTCGGAGGAGTCTCGACAGAAGCCGAGGACGAAGCTGGAGGCGTCCGAACAGGCGGTGAAGGGGCCATGGAGGACGAATCGGAGTCAGTGGTGCCTTCATGATCGCTCTCTTCAAGGAACAACTTGCTCGTGTCTCCACTTCTCGGGTGAGGTCTCTTTGGGGCCTTTCCGGGCTGAATCCGTTGCTGTAGAACACTCAGAAACGTCGTCATTCTGGTGCGGTGGACGGGGTCTGTGTTCTTAACCGTGATGGCGATCTGCTCCGAGTCGTGCAGCTGCTCCATCCTCACTAGCAACACCGTCTTGAGTCCATAATGGTCGGCCACACTGGCATACGCGAGCACCACAAAGTTGTCGTGCTCTGATTTCTGAGGGAACACGACGAGATCGTTCCCCAGCGCTCTCAGGAATTGCTGTTGGAAGCTCGTACCATCGGCAACTTCTGCCTCTGTGTCGTGTGTCCGGGGCGTTCTGTCGCCTTTAGAAGCAGCTTTACGCGTGTACTTGGTGAAGGTGCAGCTGGAACTCACTTGCTGCGTGGCGTTTATCCATAGCTGATCGAACAGCGCGAGCGCCATCCAGGGATGCTCAATACGCTCGATCTCTACAGCCACGTCTTCCTCCTCGTCCAGCGTCAAGTTGCTCTCGCGACGCCGCATCATGGTGTTGCGCACAGCTGTACCAAAATAAGGGTACAGTTACTTGGTCACAATCTCCTGGGCGCTACCAAGCACGGGAAGAAGTACAAACGGCGGCAGTGTAGTTGGAGACGGATGTGGGGAGCAAGACGATGGAGGAAATTACGGTGCTGCAGGCTCCAGGAGGGCGACGAAGAGCGTGCCAAGTGGACCAGTTCGCCGTCGGTGTAAAGGGGCGGCTGGTGAATAAGAAATTGTAGCCGACCGCGATTGGTCAATAAAAGGGGATGTCTGCAAATGGCTACATTCTAACGGTTTCTTGTCGCTTCAACTTGCCGCGTTCCGGATGAAGCACGAGGTGAGCGCATCACTTCTCTGTGCTACTCATACGCCCTTGTCATTAATACCTAATTATTCCGCGTCAGTGTGCGTCTTGTGTAGCTTTTCAGCAAGAATTGGAGCAGCTACAAAACTTGAGTGACCGGAGAGCGCGACAAGATCATGACCAATGCGCTGCAATGTTTCAGAGGATGCAAGAGCTGGTGAAGCTGAACGAGTCGTTAGTAAGAGATTTCAGCCGTCCACGCAGTCACAACGATGATGGAAGCGCGTTGAATTGCAGCAGCAGTATCGCGGGCAACAATGCCGAGACGGAGGGAGCAGGTGAAAGTGCCCAAATGCAGATACATCGCTTGCAAATGATTATTGTTCAGCAAGCAGCGGAGCTGAGAACACTCCAACGAAAACAACGAGATGCTACGGCCGACGGACGAGTGTGGCGCTCAGTAGCAAGTACCGGCAAACATTGCGAAGGTGGGGAGAAGGACCCACTTGTGCTTCTAATTGACAGCGATGAGGAAGACACTGGTTTTGTCAAGGGTGAGCAGGTACACGAGATACAGAACCGACACGCCAACCAACTGCGCAAACTACCGCTGACCTTGCTGCGTGCCCAACTAAAGGGCAAGGATCTTCAGCTACAGCGACTTCAGCAGAAAATTGCAAAGCTGGAATCGCGGTTCGAGAAGCTCATCGACCGGAAACGCTCGATGGAGCAGAATCTCCAGCGAACTGCCCGAACGCAGCAAGCACATTTAAAGAAATACTTGGCCTGTATCCGACAACAAACCGCGGAGAAGACGGCGCTGGAGCGGCAACTGCGTCAGCTCAAGCAGTACGTTGACGTGCTGGAGAAGAAAGTGGTGAGCTCTTCTCGCCATTGCTGACGCAACAAGCCAAAAGATCGGAGATCGATCCATGTGGCTTCACTTCAACGCCACATGCAAGTTGCGTCGACAGCCACCAACCCGTCTGAGTCAGATTTTGACTGATGATCAGTTGGTTGCTTCAAGGATGTTTATCAATGACATTACGGACGGCTTTAAGTTGCCGAGCAGATTTGCAGTCATCATATCGGTAATGCTGTCTCCAGTCAACGCAACGAAGTGCTGTGCAAGGATAATTCATTTATGAGAGTAACAACAGTAAACTCAACTTAGGCATGGATTTCAAGACGCTTGAGTACGTCCTCCATCGTGTCGTCCTTGTTGATGTTGCTGGCGTTCTCGCAGATTTTGACGTAGGCGTTAAATAGCGCGCTGCCAACCTTCTCGTCCACTTTGTGAGCCAGCGAGTAGTTAAACGAGTTGACGGTCGAGAGCCAAATAGTTGACGACGTAGCCACGAAGGGGATGGCGCAGTAGGCGAACATGTCTTCCACCTCAAGTACGCCGTTAGAGGCCAGAATGTGCTTCTTCTTGTAGATGTAGCGCCCGAGGTTGGAGATGGTCGCGTCTCCCGTGCACGAGCTGGGGATCTTAAAATCACCGAGCAGATCACCGAGCTTCGGTTTGATGAGCTTGCGGTCCATTAGAAAGCACGGCATGGCCATCTCCAGGAGTTTATCGCCCTGCGCAGCCATCTGCTGCTTCGAAGTGCGAGCCAAGTCCCAGAACTTTTCTGTCTTCATGTTAACACCCTCGGTAGCGAGCCACTGGAGTGGAGTATTGGTCACATACAGACCCACCTGTCGCTCCTCAGCGGGCTTCGGTACCCGTTGGCGCATGTTGTAGCAGATATCGGCCACAAACCGAAACGGGCCGTCGTTTTCATCTACACTGTTGAGCTTGTGGTCGACCTTGCTGGCGTGGTAAAAGGCCAGCACCAGCATCGGGATCAGAGCCCCACCAAGGGTGACGCCCTCTTCCTTGCATTTACGAAGCGTGTCGCGCATGTTGGTCGGGTTACCAGCCTGGCTGAGCAGCGTGGTACTGTTCTGTTCGAAGGGGATACCAAAGTCCTTTTGGTCCCCACGCGGGGTCAGGACGGGCTTGAAAACTTTCATGAAATTAAGGAAAGCCGAGCCACCAACGAACGCCAACATGGTCTTGGCTAGAGGTTTCAGCCACCATGGCCCCCCAGTGAACCACATGTCGTAGAGCGACGGTCGCAACGGGAACTCGTTCACCGGTTTAACTGCTTCGATGGACAGCAACGCGACGTCCTCAAGCGTGTCATTGACGAAGATCTGACCGGAGTCGCCGTCCGACATGATGTGGTCCGAGAAGACGAAGAAGCGCGCCTTGTTCTCCGATCTGTTGACCCATACCGTGAGGTAAAACATGAACTGGGTAAATCGGTCGAAGGGGATGTGGGTCTCCGTCTGGACGAACTGGCTCCAGTTCTTCCACGCAGCAACGTCCTCGTTCGAGTCTGAAATCTCACGTACACGCAGCAGTTCCTTGGCCGCGACGTCGTCCACCGTGATAGGCGGCTGTACTTCGGCCGTGAACTCCTCGTCCTTGACGACCAACGCACGGAGACGTGGGTGGCGATTGAAGGTACGCATGACGGCGGTGGGTAGAAATCTAAGCATTTGGTCCATATCGCCACTGATGGCTATGGCATGGCAACACTTGACCGACACATCGGGCTCGGCGATGCCGAAGCGTTCAATCGCACGGAGCGGGAAGCGGCGCTTATCACCGACAACGCTTGCGTTCGAGATGCAGCTCATGTCTTCGGTTGGTCCGGGACGTGTGGAGTGCCGGGCAAATTCGGTTGTGGAAGATCAGTGGAGCGAGCTGCGGACGAGCAGGCTTTGCCGTATCGACACCCAGATGGGCGGGATCGGAGAGCTCGACGATCCTCATGCAGCAATACAGGCGTGAACTTCCCGTGGTGGTGCAAGAGAGATTGGCTCAAGTACAAGGCTCAGATACGTGGAGGTCCGTGGCGTCGACGCCCCGCCGGCTTGTCTGCTGTGCAATGCTGGCTCGTCATGCTGGTTGCGCTGATTTGACTCGAGTCATTCGAGCTTTATGTTACATGTACAGAATGACAAAGTTTACATGTACTGTACATGTATTACATGTAGCCTACATGATGTAGGTACGCCTAGTTGGAGTCCAACTGGGATAGGCGCTGTAAACGAGCTGAGGTGATCAGATCCGCAGCCATCACCTAGGAGCTGACAAGGATGAATAGTATCTTTTGGGTTCGAGTGCAATGGTGGCGATCATGAAATTAAGACACCTCCTCATGCAGCAACTACATGAACGCCTTGCTCGACTGTATGATCGAATACTTGAAGTACAGTACTGTATATGTATATAAATTGCGGACGTCCCGTTGCAACATGCATCGGTCTGATTGGAAGGTGTTGTCGATTTGTGTAGCCAAGTGTCACAAGTACCTTACAGAGACGCGCCACTGCAATCGTTTAACCTGAGCACCTGATCCGGACGCGCAACACGCAAGGTCTTCTTCAGAGAATGCAGTTGCCGCTGCTGCTGATGCAGGCGTCCTAGAGCTTTCCTCGAGAAAACTTAGAGCCCACTTTATCCAGGCACCGCATCGTTCAAATCATTCTATATCGACGATTCCCGTGCGTGATCACAACACCGAAAATGAAATTGAGGCTGAAGCAGAGTGAGTACAACAACGCTCCGCCAAAACTTCAGACTGAACCATGCACGCGAGACGATGCGACCGGTCGATGCTATCAATACGTTGTAGGAGATTAAGGATAGTTTGTCTACCGCGCGATCCGGCTATACTGAATTTCAGGACTGAAAGTCCCATGATGTCTCGTTGTAGTATTTCCCGGGTAAAATATCCAATCGACACTCGACAAAGCGGGAGCACCCCCGCTGGAACTTATAACCAAGTTTGTTATACTGTAGAAGGTAAAATGTAGAGTGAGTCTCGAGTCCATTAGTAACCAGTTCGAGCTCTCTATCAGCTACTTTCTAAGGCGCCCCTCAGAAAGTTCGCTGGGAAAACTATTAGAAAGATGACATGTAGTTGGCCTGGTTCCTTATATAAATCTCGGGCTCAAAAACCGGGACAGCAGACCCATTACCTGAAGCCTCCGTAGAACTATTCTGGGAAACCAAGGTGAAATTCCTGGTATCCACTACATTCGTTTGAAAGCGACATTGTAGTAGCTGTACATAGCTGCCTGCTTGCTACTTCATGTAGCCGATATTTTCTACTCCGTCGAAACAACGCAGTTTATGTGTGCTTGCTACTTGTACTGTGAGTTTTGTTATACTGAAGAATTGTGGAAGACAAATTGTACTTGTCTTAAACATCTACTGCAGCAACCTGTCTGTCCGTCACACTAAATTGTCGTGCCTGTCACGCTTTTCCGATTGGATAAAATAATTTAAATATTCCTACTGGCTGCCGAGCGCAGCGAAGGTGGCCCCGATTGGCCTAAAAGCTGCCGAGCGGCCCAAATCGGCACCTTCTGCAACCCTGCGGCCGCCTGAGCCACATCTGCCAACCTACCGTGCGAGTAGTGAAGCGAGCCCGTGGCGAGCGGAACGGAGGCAAAATACAAGGAACGACATTCATTCTTTCCCGCCGCGTAGCGGCGGCACACGGCTAGTATATCCAACATGATTAAAAGCTTGAAAATTCAGCTTACTAAATAGGAATTAACAATTTAAATTAGAAGGGCCGGTCTCAAATTCCTAATCGCGATTTCAAAACCAGGCACACGCCTATTTATACAGCTGTGTTAATAGACACAAATCTACCCTCTGAAGCAACGCTTGATATTTATTGGTTGAGTGTACAGTCTAAAGAGATCACGATGTCGAATACTTTGTCTTCTTACTGATTTTTGTTAAGAATTTAGCAAACACTGGCTTTGTTTATCATACTGCCAACAGTACTTGATCGCCATTGGACTCACCTTAGACTACGCTGTCTCACATCACAACATGGCTGTATGCATTTCTTCATTATATCATCTGGCTGACGCAGCAGCCGATGGGTAGGCGATATATTGTAGACTTGTCGTGGTAGACTATACTCCTTCGTGGCCCATCTTGAGATCTCCGAGATCTACATTCTACAGGGGTGTAGCGGGATCAGCAAAATCTGCGAGATTGCGGGATCCAGCTTACCAACAGCGCCCAGACACCGACTAGCGGAGGGGGCCCCCCGATGATCCGTGATCTGCTGAAATTTCCTCACCTTGTGCACCCGTCGGTGGGGCGGGATCTTGCTCTCTCGGTAACTTCCGATGAGATCAAGTGGTGAAGCTTGAGTGTCTTGGCGAGACGTGGGGATGGGGTGGAGCATCTTCACTCTGCGTCCGTAGTTGCTTCTGGATCCTAAGCGATTCTTCGGGCTTGGTGGATCCAGGGCCTAGATCAGGGATCTGGTCGTAGGGTTGCCTTGCGGGTGTGCTTTTCGTCGTACTTGCCGCCTCCTGTGACGGGATCTTGAGAGTTGAGAGCCTCTAGGGTGTAGCCGGCCAAGTAGTAAGCCCGGTTAGCATTTCGGATCTGCACGTGTAAAGGAAAGCTCACTAGGTTGTAGGATCTGGCCAATGTATTATCCAGCTATCACTACCAACCCTAGTTTCGCAATTCCCAACCCTCACCGAGCTCGTACGGCCAATGTAGTTCCGATTCTTAAGGGCAGGAAGGCACTTGCGTTATACTGTGCAAATTGAGGTCTGTATTGATAATTAAGCCTATACCTACCTGGAATTCTACCTTCAATGTCTTTCACCTACTAAATCTTCTACCAGGCTCGGCCGCATGTGTGGTGTAGTGATTTCTCCGTAGTTGCGACAAAGACGTGACACCGCCCAAGTTGTTCAAGCGACGAACCCCCGGTCAGGTGATGTACGGAGACTCCAAGGTGCAAGGGACTCGACGGCGTCACCTCCGAACATTCAACGAGCATTGGATACGGGCATATGTCACTGAATCCAGGCTGTCCTTATTTTTAATAATGGACTAGCCGGATTCGCATTCAGCGGACCATCTACGGTACGAACCCTCAGTGGCGGTTGGGATGAGTTCGCGGAAGCCTCAGCGACCCTTGGAAGGCACGTACACCGTCTGGGACAGGGCGCGGACCGTTAAAGATGCTCATGCGACGGTGCAGACGACGCTTGGCATGCAAGAAGATCCATAACGGATCATTGTTTACTTGATATTTGTATACTTGATTAGGACTTATTATTATGAATAGACCCGAAAGGGTAAGCTTAAATACAGAACAGAATTTCCACTCAAGCACACAGAGCGACGTCCGGCTTCAAGGTAAGCGTCAGGTCAAGCTTGTTTGAGTGTGTTATGCCTGTCGGTGAACTCGAAGCTCTGTAGCGAGGGTTCATCCGGCAAGGCCAAGAGACTTTGTGTATTGGCCGATTATTATCGGGAGGTTTTACGTGACGGCTTATTGTTGCCTATTTGCACGACTGGGAGTGCTTGAATTGCCTCCCTTTTATTCTTCCTACCGAGTGTTGAACACTCGGTGATCTCGTAAAAGGGCTTACCCGTGCCTGGTACCCTTTCTGCTGTTGGGGACCACGGAGGGATTCAAAACACCTGCTAGCTTTGCTCGTGCTAGTAGCGTGTTCTTATTTTTACTGGCTGGCCTATATAAGTAGTTTACAAGGTCCAGTTTGTCCCGGTGCAAGGGCAGAACTGGGGTCTTCAGGTCCGCCCGATCGATCGTTTACTATCCTAGTAGACGTATTGTTGTGGGAACATCCTAACTACATTTGTAGCTAGAGTTCACGTGGGATTTCCAACACCACGGTGCCGCGACCCGGGAACAGATTGTGACCATTGTGAACTGTTTGTATGGCCTTTCGGTTTACGAGCTCCAAGAGAAGAAGAAAAAGAAAAAGACAAGAAACATGGCGAAAGGACAACCGACGGTACCAGTTACGCCTGCCAAGTCTGGCGGGGCTCGCAACGAGAGTTCAAGCCCGGCTGCGCGCTTTGCAGCCACCACCGAGCTTTCAGTGAGCTTCGACGACGAAGCGGACATCGGTCCTGACGCCCACGATTATGAAGATTACGAAGACAAGACGCCGGCTCCATAGTCAGGCGCAGCGACGCCGGAGACGGCCACGCTATTATCGGGGCTGAGCGGGGCGACCAAGTCCCTTTCGAGGAACCTCGCCGACGAGCTCGATGATGTTGCGGGACTGGAACCGGCCTATGATGATTATAACGATGGGACCGAGGGTTTTAAACCTTCGGTGGCGAGTGCAAAGCATTCAGCACTGCTAAAGGCACCTCGCCCACCTATCAACGGTGATACACCAGCCGCCAAGCGCGTTTTCGACCGCGTACAAGCGCTGATGCAGAATGATGAGTGGATGCAGCTGTTCAAGCCCATCCCCAAGAAAAAGGCCGACTGGCCTGCGCTTGCGCAGGAACTTCAATACCCAGTCAGCTCGGTTTCGACTAGCCAAGTCGCCGAGGATTCAGTTTCGCTACTGTTGTCGCTGGGGTTCGAGAACGAGACGTACCCATCGACGATGTCGCTCCAAGATTGGAGTCCACATAAAGCCGGAGCTGCTCTCCAGAAATGGAAGAAGAAGCTTCGGAAGGCGTTTGGCGCTGTTGGCATCAATGCCGGAAAGCAGCCTGTGAGCCGACCGATGATTCAAGATGAAGATCCGTCCAAGATTCCACTGCCGCCGACGCCCCAACGACTCGTTCGTACTCCTCCGACCAAGCGTGGAGCTGAGCGTGGTGCCTTTGGCACTACCGAAGCTTCACCGTACTTTCAAGACTCGCACATGGTGACGCCACGTTCGGAGAGCCGTATGCAACGTATTTACGCAAGTAACGAGGGTTCGTTCGGTCGCCGAGGCGGTGCGCGAGCTCCCAAAGGTGGTGCCGGACGTCGTCAAGTCGACAGCGATGGTTCGTCCAGTGACGATGACGTTTTGGTGCGTACATTCGACGAGGAAGATCCTCAACTCGAGTTGATGCGTCAGATGAATGAGCTCGCGACGCTAAACGACGTGGACCCAACACCGAGGATTGAAATGGCTTCGCACCGACCGCTGGATCGCATCACGCCGTTCTCAGGCTCTCGCAACAAGAGCGAGAACTGTATGCAGTGGCTCCGTGGGTTCGTCTATGAAATGACTGGAACCCACACAGATGCCGATAAATGGTGCATTATATTTGAGCTAAGCCTCCGGGACGGAGCCATTCATTGGTTCCGTCAACTTCCGAAGAAGACGAAGCGCAAGTGGAAGCTGTTGAGCGACGCGTTCATCCGCTACTACTGCTCGCAGTTCACTCAGACGGCACTGTCGCGTTACTACTCCGCCAAGCGGGAACGTAATGAACACCTGTGCGACTACATAAACAGGCTGAATGGCTACGCTCGGACCGCCCGTCTACACTTTGAGAAGAGTGGTCGCGACGCGAAAGAACACGTACAGCAGTTCCTGGCAACATGCGATGAGGACAAGCTGGCGTGGAGTCTCTACCACGCTCGAGTCGCCGACATTAGAGATCATCGAAGATGTTCTCAAAGGCAAGGAGAGAATGGCCAAGCGTGACAGTGAGTACCGATACTCCAAGAGTCGTGATACGCGACGCGACGATGGATACGCCCGCAACAACCGGCGTGATGACCGTCGCCGCGATGACAACCGCAACAAACCAAGGGTGACACTCATTGAAGCCACGGTGGACGACCTACTAGCTGAATTAGTAGGTCGTGAAGCTGCTCAGGGAGGCACCGAGTATTTAAACGAAGATCCGAACGCTTACAACGATGTCCAAGACGAGTACAACGACTTTCAGCCCGATAATACGGATGGTGATTTCTCATTGGATGAAAACGACCGATACCTCGCCGCTGCTAACGAAAATGAGCGCCGTGCAGCTGCTGAAGGCACCTACGCACGTTCAGACAGCCGTCAACCGCGTGGAAACATGCCTGATCGCGAGAATGGCTTCAACCAAGATCGCCGAAGTAGTGATCGTGGGTTCAATCAGGACCAACGCGGTCGACGTGACTTCAACCGCGACAGCCGACGCCCACAGTACGGACCATGCGCGGTGTGCGGTGGCATGAGTCACTCCGCCCACTACTGTAACAAGCGATGCAAGTTCTGCAAGCAGCTCCACGATGCTGGGCAATGCGAACTTTTCCGCAACTTCCAAGACCTTGCCAAATTCGTGCGCACTAAAGGCACGAAGGAGGAACTCCCGCCAGAGCTCAATGCCGTCGTTCAAGAACGTCATTTAAACTAGGCAGCCCGCCAACTACAACTGGGCTGGTCCCTATCGGGCTGCCACAGTTAACCGAGCCTTCAATGGAAGCAGAGTGTATCTTTGCTTTCATGGGGCAGAGTGAATGGCCTGATAAATACGTAACAAGTGTGAACGCGACGGAAAATGAAAAGGAGAGGAGTAGAATCCTCGGTGGAGGTGTTGGAGAGAGAGTGGAGTGTGCTGATGCTGATGAGGGCACCAGCGAGGATTCGCTCGGCTTGGTTTCGAGTAGCGCGAGACGAGCCCAAGGGTCACTCCAAGATGATGAAGTTGAACCCTGGCGAGAGACAGGGGTGGTGATCGGCCAAGAAATTCGACCGACGGATCAGAATGAGAGCTCTGGTGCAAGGCGCTGTGAGCGACCAGCGAACGAGGATTCTCCTCGACACGGGAGCGAACGTTAGTGTGATCACTGACGCCTTTGCTAAGAAGCTGCGACTCCGAGATGTACCCGATCATGGACGCCGCATTGACATCAAGGTATTAACGAAGGCAAGGTGTCTACGACGCGGCGAGCGTGCGTCAAGATCACGCTCGGATGGGAGATGGTGTACGAGTTTGAGATGTGGGTAATGGCGCATAGTGCAGGCGTCGACGTGGTACTCGGGACCGACTTTATGATCCCAGCTGGGATCCGGCTGGACCTGTTTCACGGCGCGGCAAAATTACCGCACGAAGTTCAAATCCCGCTGATCAAGACCAAGAACATGATCGACAGCGAAGAATACGGCTCCCATGTTAACGCCGGGCCACCCGAGCGTTTGGACATTCAAGCGCACGAGTGGCGAGAATATCGACTAGCGAAGCGTCAAGTCGGGCTGGAAGAACACGTACTGTGGGTTCGTCGAACGAACAAGCTAATCCCGTCAGTAGCGAGGTTTCGACGTGGCCGGACTCAGAGCATTCGGTTAACCAATGTGTCCGACCAAACTGTGTACCTACCAGCACACGACTCGATCGCGATGTGGATTCCAGGTGGGGATTTACCTCGAGGTGACGTCTATGTGCGTCTGGATTCCAAGAAGTATCAAGACTGGCAAGTGCTGGCCTATAAGCGTTGCAGATACCGTGAGTTGTTTCAGCGTGAGTGCGAAATCTACGAGCAATGGCTTGCAACTCAGCCTTCGGCAGTCGAACGACCAGACTATCCAGAACCCAGTGGGGTGCTAGCAAGGCCTCTTGAAGACTCGCGTAAGGACGCTAGTGATCGTCTGACATGTGCAGAGTGCTGGGCAATGATCCTGGAGGAACGTGAACGAGTGGAGGCCCGTCTGGCGTCTGGGGTGACAGCCGGGGACTCGGCCGATGTTCAGCCTTCCGAAGAACCTTTGGACACTTACACGGCAGCTCACAGCGGAGGCAATAATGCAAACGAAGCCTCGGTAGTGCGTATAAACGAACTACTGAGGCCGGTAAACGTGGTACATACGCCAACGAGTGTTAGTGTCCAGTCAGGGGTGACCACGGAAGCGACAAGCAACAGCACTGGATTAAAAGGAGTCACCCGTTTTGACGAAGCTGTCCCGGCCTTGTGTGTCACCAAATCTGCGAACGAGACATCGGTGGTTGATCCTGAGGATGCAGGCATCGCGCAGAAGGTGTTGAGTACGGCACCGAGTATTCATTGCAAGAGTGGTGCGAATTCCGAAATGTCAAGACAGCGGCAGAACGAGGAGCTGAACAAAAGTCAACAACCCAATACGTCGGCGGCCCACGCATTCAATATTGCGAACGACGACTCGGCAGATGGCCCAGAGATGGGAAACCAGGATGGAAAGGAGATGGACCAAGTACCGACTGTTGAAATCAAAGCGGATGCCAATGTTGAGTCAAGGGAAGAATCCGTAGCGGCGTTGGACGGAACATACATCTCGGTTGCTCGAGTGTTAACGACCGAAGGAAACGAAGCAACAGAGGATACGAGAAATGATTTCGACGAACATCCAGCTAACAACATTGGCTTGGACGACTACGCGAAGGAGCTGGCATTCCTGCCGGATCTGACCGAAGAGATTAACACGACAATTGACTACACTGCGCCTAATGTTGCTGATCCTGAGCTGTCGACTGAACGCCGAGAACGTCTGGTTGCGACGCTAAAGAACCACGAGCACATCCTGATTGCTAGTGGTAACGCACTGCCGCCGCCAGCCTACGGAGCGGTATGCGATATCGACACACAGGGGCACGCCCCAATTAAACAGCGTGCCCGACGCGTGCCGCTGCGATTTCTCGGCAAGCTGTACGAGCTGCTGCGCGCTTTATTGCGTGCAGGACTGATCGTCTTTTCAGACAGTCCATGGGCATCGCCGATCGTGATTGTGATGAAAAAGAACGGGCTGGACATCCGGCTCTGCATTGATTACAAGATGGTGAATGCTATCACCGCGATCATGGAATATGCAATGCCGCTAGTCGACGACCTGTTAACAGATCTCGAGCGCTACCTATGGTTCTGCTCGCTGGATGCAGCAAGCGGCTTCTGGGCGGTCATGATGACCTTGCGAGCGCGTAAAGTATCGGCGTTCGTCTGCGCACTCGGACATTTCGAGTGGTTACGCATGCCCTTCGGGCTAAAGAACGCGCCGATGATCTATCAGCGTATGATTGACAACGCACTCTGGGGGTTCGTTCAACCTAAAGGAGGTTGGTTTGAATACTCGGAGAAGATGCGTTTAGCTGAAGAACAGGCCAAGGAACGTCGTGGGCCAAGCGCCGAGGGTTCGTTTCAAATGAAGTTCGCGGCAGACCGCGAAGCACCGGTAGAGACCGACCCTGTACTACAACTCGTCAACAGCCCCGTCGCTGACATGTTTACGAACGGGGAGCCAGACGGATCATCGCTGGTACCTGTATTTGGTCGACGGTCGTTTGTGGATGACATTTGCTTCGGTGGCGAGGATTTCGACAGCTGCCTGGCGACGCTGGACCGATTGCTAGCAAGATTTGCACAGTGTCGGATCAGCATTAGCTTCACCAAGAGCATCTTTTGCCAACCCAAGGTGGACTTTCTGTCGCATAAAATTTCGCCAGAAGGTATCAGAGCTGACCCCAAGAAGCTTGCGGCCATCACCGAGCTTTCGTTTCCAACGAGCAAGAAGGGCATGCAGTCGATTCTTGGAGCGGTTAATTACTACAGCCGCTTCATTCAAGACTTCGCGGTCTACGGTGCGGCGCTGTACCAGCTCAAGGATGAAGACTTTGTCGTTGAAGGTGGCCATTCTGTGGCACGTCGTTCCTTCAAAAAATTGAAGACGAGTGTTTCACATTCACCCATCCTCAGGCACTTCGATCGGACGAAAGAAGTTCACGTCATGCTCTTTGCGAATGAATGGGCGTTGGAGCACTACGCTAATGCAAGAACATGAAGGCAAGTGACACCCCGTACGGTTCCTCGGTCGGGTGCTCAAGGAGGCCGAGATAAACTACCATCCTGCTGAGAAGGAAATTTTGGCGTTACTTCTGCTGTTGAAGATCGGTTACGTCCAGCTGGCAGGAAAGACGCTACATGTCTATACACGATTCTCGCACGTTAGAGTGGGTGCATAAGTCGAAGTCTCTCTTCGGACGCGCGGTCCCGTTCGCAGTGCTGCTATCGCAGTGGAACCTGAAGGTGCAGCGCGTGAAGGAGAAGGATGTCGCCTTCGCACAGCTCCTCCAGTCAAGCATCACGAGCTTCGTCGACCTGGAAGACTCGCTCGCGCCGGTGGCACCTCCACACAAGGGTTCCCCGACTATTCGAATGGACCCCGCGTTGCTGTACGCCAAGCTTTCCCGTAATTACAGCGGATTCGTCATGTCTTTTGACGGATCAGCGAAGACAGAGAAGTACGGAGGCTACGGGAGTTGTTCATGGGTGCTGTGGAGCCTTCCTGTAGTGATTGCTGCAAACGCTTACCTATCGGCTACCACGGTGAATGAGGCAGAGTATACAGGTATGATAAACGGTGTCAAGGCTGCTATTGCGCACGGTGCCGAGGATTTAGTCATCGTTGGTGACTCAAGGCTCGCGCTTCAACAATCACTAGGGGTGATAGCATGCAGGAAGGAAACTTTGCTAGCGCTGCTGAATACTCACAAGGAACTCACGGCCAAGCTTTCGATCAGTTAAATATCTTC
>NW_003303653.1:163711-166859 GCF_000142945.1 Phytophthora infestans T30-4 | reverse complement strand
CAAATTTCCACTGTTAATTTAACAACGCCTCGGGATCATCCAGACCGCACATCCTACAGTAGTACCACACCCCGTTTTCGCGCTCTTGGACCTTCAATTAACTTCGGAATATGATGATCCTGAATCTAAATGAACAGTAACTTGTAAGCTAAAATCTGATTTATTTGCAAATCATGTACATGTATGGTGCATCCGGTGCACTGTACTGTACATGTAGTACATGTCATGTACTAATAGTAGGATATCCTGCTGTGAGACGTACAGGTAACGTCCGACGTTGTGGATAATATTTCGACAGAACATGCCAAACACATGAAGTGTGTTTCTCTCCACATTTCTGTGAAAAAAATAACCCCGCGGCGGGGGGCCCACCCTGAATTTCACGTGCAGGGGCTTATAAAATTATGTAATAAATTTTAACGCAATTTTGGAAGTTAACCCTTATTATTAATCTACTAGCCGAACGCCCGCCGCGTAGCGGCCGTTAGTTTAAGGTTTAGCTCTACTTGCTTTGGGCCTTTGCCGCCTCCGCTTCGCTTCGGCGGAATAATTATTTCAAAAAATATGAAACCCCTATGTACTTCATGAAATTCATAATTCTGGGTTTAATTTAGACCAGTCGCTACAAAATGCTGAGCTCCCAGTAAGCCGTGCAATTATTTCTACAAAATGCTGAGCCCCTAGCATCACACTTACCATGCTTCAAAATTAGTATTCTGGTGATCTTGACACAGTCTCTTTATTTTGGCGTTACTTCTGCCGTTGAAGATCTGTTACGTCCAGCTGGCAGGAAAGACGCTACATGTCTATACACGATTCTCGACGTTAGAGTGGGTGCATAAGTCGAAGTCTCTCTTCGGACGCGCGGTCCAGTTCGCAGTGCTGCTATCGCAGTGGCACCTGAAGGTGCAGCGCGTGAAGGAGAAGGATGTCGCCTTCGCACAGCTCCTCCAGTCAAGCATCACGAGCTTCGTCGACCTGGAAGACTCGCTCGCGCCGGTGGCACCTCAAACAAGGGTTCCCCGACTATTCGAATGGACCCCGCGTTGCTGTACGCCAAGCTTTCCCGTAATTACAGCGGATTCGTCATGTCTTTGACGGATCAGCGAAGACAGAGAAGTACGGTGGCTACGGGAGTTGTTCATGGGTGCTGTGGAGCCTCCCTGAGTGGAAGGTAGTGATTGCTGCAAACGCTTACCTCTCGGCTACCACGGTGAATGAGGCAGAGTATACAGGTATGATAAACGGTGTCAAGGCTGCTATTGCGCACGGTGCCGAGGATTTAGTCATCGTTGGTGACTCAAGGCTCGCGATTCAACAATCACTAGGGGTGATCGCATGCAGGAAGGAAACTTTGCTAGCGCTGCTGAATACTCACAAGGAACTCACGGCCAAGCTTCGATCAGTTAAATATCTTCACGTTGTACGAGAATACAACGCTGCCGCGGATTCGTTAGCCACTGAAGCGCTGGAATCGAAGGTCAGTCGGGTAATCTTGGCTGAAACTCGCAAGTCGGAATTGGCATCGCTGAATCGCATCCAGGAAATGATCTACGAGCCGGATGAAGACTCGGTAGATGTTTCGTCACGTGGAGCAGAGCGTCAAGTACATGTACTGTCAGGCAGCGAGTCTTCAAAGTGGAAAACGTTCAAAGATTTCGTGGTTGATTACAGCTCACCAAAGTGCGATTATGGTAATATGCCAGTGATGTGGTGTAGTGATTTCTCCGTGGTTGCGGATTTATCACCCGTCGACAAAGACGTGACACCGCCCCAAGTTGTTCAAGCGACGACCCCTCGGTCGGGTGATGTACCGCACACGCCACGCTGCAAGGGACTCGACGGCGTCACCTCCGAGTTTTCAACAAGTATCGGATACGGCCCTATGTCACTGAATCCAGGCTGTCCTTATTAATAATAATGGACTGGCCGGATTCGCATTCAGCGGACCATCTACGGTACGAACCCTCAGTGGCGGTTGGGATGAGTTTGCGGAATACTCAGCGACCTTTGGAAGACACGTTCACCGTCTGGGACAGGGCGCGGACCGTTAAAGATGCTCATGCGACGGTGCAGACGACGCTTGGCATGCAAGACGATCCATAACGGATCATCGTTCACTTGGTATTTGTATACTTGATTAGGACTTCTTATTAGGAATAGACCCGAAAGGGTAAGCTTAAATACAGAACAGAATTTCCACTCAAGCACACAGAGCGACGTCCGGCTTCAAGGTAAGCGTCAGGTCAAGCTTGTTTGAGTGTGTTATACCTGTCGGTGAACTCGAAGCTCTGTAGCGAGGGTTCATCCGGCAAGGCCAAGAGACTCTGTGTATTGGCCGATTATTATCGGGAGATTTTACGCGACGGCTTATTGTTGCCTATTTGCACGACTGGGAGTGCTTTAATTGCCTCCCTTTTATTTCTTCCAGCCGAGTGTTGAACACTAGGTGATCTCGTAAAAGGCTTACCCGTGCCTGGTACCCTTCCGCTGTTGGGACCACGAGGATTCAAAACACCTGCTGGCTTTGCTCGTGCTAGTAGCGTGTTCTTATTTTTACTGGTTGGCCTATATAAGTAGTTTACAAGGTCCAGTTTGTCCCGGTGCAAGGGCAGAACTGGGGTCTTCAGGTCCGCCCGAGCGATCGTTTACTATCCTAGTAGACGTATTGTTGTGGGAACATCCTAACTACATCTGTAGCTAGAGTTCACGTGGGATTTCCAACACCACAACTGGTGCCGCGACCCGGGAACAGATTGTGACCATTGTCAACTGTTTGTATGGCCTTCCAGTTACGAGCTACCAAGAGAAGAAGAACAAGAAAAAGACAAGAAATATGGCGAAAGGACAACCGACGGTACCAGTTACGCCTGCCAAGTCTGGCGGGGCTCGCAACGAGAGTTCAAGCCCGGCTGCGCGCTTTACAGCCGCCACCGAGCTTTCAGTGAGCTTCGACGACGAAGCGGACATCGGTCCAGACGCCCACGATTATGAAGATTACGAAGACAAGACGCCGGCTCCAGAGCCAGGGCGCAGCGACGCCGGAGACGGCCACGCTATCATCGGGGCTGAGCGGGGAGACCAGGTCCCTTTCGAGGAACCTCGCCGACGAGCTCGATGATGTTGCGGGACCAGAACCAGCCTACGA
>NW_003303653.1:134703-163163 GCF_000142945.1 Phytophthora infestans T30-4 | reverse complement strand
GACTAGCGTGACTGGATCACGTGTGAACTGTCCACAGGGCGATGCAGCCTGTGGTAACAGACGAAGAACGTTACTGCAACAACAAATTGTATATGCATTTGAAGAACAACATGAACATGATTACGCTGTGGAAGTGGATTAAGAATAAGAAAACATGAATGCCGACCGCGGAGCGACCACTGAAAACGAAGTCACGCGGGACACCTCAACAGTTGGCTAAGATGCTGGAGGACGTCGTGGAACGTGCAGCGAGGATTCAAATCGATTCCAAGTGCCTGGCCGCGGTGGCCAAGAGTGCCAACGAAGTCGAGTCGCCACTCTCCTTCTCCTCTGCATCTGGAGCCGGAGCCTCGACAGCTAGAGCTGCAGCCGGACCCTGCGGATCCTCGGTACCAGCTTCAACAGGAGCAGCAGCCAAAGCAGGACGTGGAGTACCCGGTGGCGAGTCAAACAACGAACGCCAGGTCGGAATAAGTTCGGTTGAATAAAGAGACGGGTCAACGATCACGCTCCGGTACACATCCACGAAACGCGTACCACGTGAATTGAAAAGCTCCGGATTACGCTGGCACGGGAAGTACGTGGTGTTGTACGGGTGCTGATGCGGTGCATTCATCCATCCAGTACGCCAAGGCTGACGAGCGTCGAGAGCCGGAACTTCGGAAAGCCAGTCAGATGTCCGAGGTGCGAACGATAAGTTTTAGATGGGGTACCACGGCTTCGACGGCTCCAAAAGCAGTTCGGGACGAATGAACGGCACGCCGGAAGCACTAGATGAAACCGAGTCACGACTACACGCCATGTACTGCTCACGGTACTTGTTACGAAGACGATCGGCACGACGGTCGCGCTCACTGAAGAGCTTCTTTAACAGCTCTCAGTTCCTTCAAGCGTTCCTTGTCGTGGCCAACCTTTTTAGCTTCTTCAGCGAGACCTCGTTCAATACCAGCTAACGGAAGCCAGTGGAGTCGCTCCCACAATGCGAACCCGAGGTCACCTTGCTTACCGCCGTCACCCCGAAGGTTCGCCCAGATCATCTTGAGACGGGTCTCAATCGGAGCACGCTTGGAGATGGGGACGCTTGGATTGAAGTCAACAGTGTCGAAGAGACAAGCTTGAAGAGGATAGAGCTGCCGAAGTTGCTGGTACGGGTGATCAGGATGCGAGTAATCAAAGAACGCTTGGAAACCCTCCAACGTTGTACGCACGGTCACCTCACCAGCTGGTTCGGGAAGCGTTAAGCTCAAGAGTCGCTCGAAACACTTCTTGGCGCCTGCGTCAGTAAACTTCATGTCCACGTACGAGAGAACCCACGGTGGCAAGGTAGACGAAGCCGGCACCGTAGGGCGAGTACCAGACAACACTCGGTGAGGCAACGGCTCAACCGACGGTGCACCACCACGACGCGGCACCGAAGTGTAGGTTGCCGTAATCATGCGTCCAGGTCCAGCATCGAGAGTCCAAATAGGCGGACGAGTAGACACTGGAACAGGAAGAGAATATGCTGGTGCCGGAGGACTTGCTGGTGGCGAAGGAGGCGGACCGGCAACGATGATTGGAGAAGTCATCATCGGCGAAGGATTTGGCCGAGGTGGAGTCGGAGGACGAGCTGGGCCAAGATTACTCCAGTTCCTATTTGAATCTTCAACATCTTCGTCATCGAGTATGCTTGAATGATCGGTGGGGGGCGGAACATCACCGCCACCACTGGGAGCATCAGGAGAGTCATTTAACGAAGGTTCATTGGCATCCACGTCATCTCCATGGTCGTCATCAGCATTCCCATCGTCATCAATCTCCATCGAAAAGTCGGGCGAAGACACGCTTGGTACGACAGCCGTCGGAACAATCGAAGCCGGCTTTGAAGACACGGAGGCTGGTGGAGCAGCTTCAACAAGGGCATACCCTGCTGTAGAAGCCACTCCCGAGACTTCAACTGTCTTGGACGTCGGAACAGAAGCCGAAGCAGACTTGCCTTGTGGGACAGTTTGGTCCGACTCTTCACCTTCGTCACGCGAGCCAAACATGAGCCGCATTTCCTCGGCCTCGCGCAGAGCTTCTTCAGCAGTACGTATGTCGGCTGTAGAAGGCGAAATCGGTGAAGCTGGTGGCTTGGCTACATCGTGTGGACCCTGAGGTGGGGGCGAAGGCGCGTCAGGAGAATCGGGAACATCGTCGTGATCCCCAGGGGTCACATCCTTGCCCGAAGGCTCTGTAGCAGCTTCTTGAACCGAAGGGACGCTACTTGGATCAGCAGTCCCCATGTCCACGTCACTCCGGTCGCCACTGAGGTCGACCACGGCGAAAGTCGAGGAAGACGCTGGTGTAGGAGGTGGCGACCATGAACTTGGAGAAGACGGTACGGACTTGGACCGAGCCTTCATATGACGTCGGGTCGACTTGGCAGGAGAATGTGGACGAGATTTCTTGCGCTTCTTCTGAGCCGCCTTCTTCCACGCCTTCGGGCCGAACAGCGATCTACGGGCAGACTTGGGAGTTGAAGTATCGGCAGGTGGCGCATCACCGATACCGGCAGCTGCGATCGAGGTACTGGCCTTGTCCGTTGGGATTGGAGCCTTGTCTTCGTCAGAGTCATCCGGCTCGTCGTCTGAATCCTCGCCACCTGGTCTAAGACGCTTATGGGACTTCCCATGGGCCACTTGGTGAGCGGCTTTGGCCAAAGCTGCAGGAAGGGCTTGAGGGTCGTCCGAAGACGCGGTGGCAGACTGAATGCGCCGCAAAGCGACTAATGTTTCCTGATCCAAGTCCAGCGCGTCAAGGTCCAGCTCACCCGCAGTCAGACCTATCACGAAGGATTGTGAACGAACGTTAGCTGCTGAACACACGGTGGAAGGAGCGACATTAAGAGCGTACCTTCAACAGCCAGACGAAGTACCTCGGGATCCATCCCTGCCAGACTCACGTGTGCCCGGAGGGTACGATTCGCTTGGAGGAGGCGAGTGGTACGGTCTTACTGGCTCTCGAGGACCTTGAGCGTGTCGTTGTCAACGTACTTGCCCTGGGCAAGCTTTAACAGAAGGAGGTGGAGCTTCCGAGTCTGCTCGGTATTCGCTCCAATAGAAGACTTGTACACCTCGCGTTCACGAGCCAGCTTCTTTTGCAAAGTGCTGATGAAAACGTTCCGAGCTTGGACTTCGCAGTGAAGACGATTCAAATCCTCTGCGTGTCACTCCATAGTGGCTTGAACACTTGCGAGCATGGCGTCGTTCTTGGCGTTCGACTCGTGGAGGATCTTGATGTTGTGATGTAAGGCTTCAAAAAAAAAAATCTCAGCGTTGGCAGCCTTGAGGAACGTCTCCGCGTTCTCACGGGCCATGATGTGGGGTGCCACCGAACGTACGGCGGCAGCAGCCTCGAACTGAGCAAACCGCAAATGACGTTCCAAGTCGGCAACTCGTTCGGGTAATGCCGACAGCACGTCAGAAACAGGTTGTATCGCAGCGAGGACATCATCGAAACCAACGGCAGTCTCGAGGCGACGCTGAGTGTGTATATCGCCGTGGAGAGGAGGCGCAACGCTGAGCTGCACTTGGTGACGAGCCATTGCAGTCAAGTACGGGATTATCGAGGTCATCATGTGATCGACCGATGCCTCCGTACTTTCAGCCAGCATGGCGCGCAGCGATATTCGGTCAGTGGTGGCGGACCACCAGCTGGGGCAGGAGGAGCAGCAGGCGCCATATTCGCGGGTTCAGCGACGACGGGGAGTGCTGCAGGAGCTACCACAGGGAGTGAAGAGTCCGGGGCAGCGGGCGCCGGAGGACCGGTTGATGACGCTGCTGTCGGAGGAAGTGCAGCAGACTGAGGGGCGTTCGAACCCTCGGTCTTGCCCTCCTGAGAAACAAGTCGAGTAATGCGAGGTGATGAGCAAGGTACCGATGATTCAAGGGAAGGATGGGCTGACGTACCTCCAGCTGTTCACGTTCGCGACGTCTACGAGGATTGAGACGCTGAAAGCGTCGGACACGGCTCGATTCAGACGCTTGGACATACGGTGGCAAGATGGTGAATTGAAGAATGAAGAAATGTCACAACGGGCACCAGTACCGTGGCTTCCATTGCGACAGGGGCAGTTGTGGTGTAGTGATTTCTCCGTAGTTGCGGATTATCACCCGTCGACAAAGACGTGACACCACCCAAGATGGTCAAGCGACGAACCCTCGGTCACGTGATGTACGGAGACGCCAAGGTGCAAGGGACTCGACGGCGTCACCTCCGAACATTCAACGAGCATTGGATACGGGCATATGTCACTGAATCCAGGCTGTCCTTATTATTAGTAATGGACTGGCCGGATTCGCATTCAGCGGACCATCTACGGTACGAACCCTCAGTGGCGGTTGGGATGAGCTCGCGGAAGACTCAGCGACCCTTGGAAGGCACGTACACCGTCTGGGACAGGGCGCGGACCGTTAAAGATGCTCATGCGACGGTGCAGACGACGCTTGGCATGCAAGAAGATCCATAACGGATCATTGTTCACTTGATATTTGTATACTTGATTAGGACTTCTTATTATGAATAGACCCGAAAGGGTAAGCTTAAATACAGAACAGAATTTCCACTCAAGCACACAGAGCGACGTCCGGCTTCAAGGTAAGCGTCAGGTCAAGCTTGTTTGAGTGTGTTATGCCTGTCGGTGAACTCGAAGCTCTGTAGCGAGGGTTCATCCGGCAAGGCCAAGAGACTTTGTGTATTGGCCGATTATTATCGGGAGGTTTTACGTGACGGCTTATTGTTGCCTATTTGCACGACTGGGAGTGCTTGAATTGCCTCCCTTTTATTTCTTCCAGCCGAGTGTTGAACACTCGGTGATCTCGTAAAAGGCTTACCCGTGCCTGGTACCCTTCTGCTGTTGGGACCACGAGGATTCAAAACACCTGCTAGCTTTGCTCATGCTAGTAGCGTGTTCTTATTTTACTGGTTGGCCTATATAAGTAGTTTACAAGGTCCAGTTTGTCCCGGTGCAAGGGCAGAACTGGGGTCTTCAGGTCCGCCCGAACGATCGTTTACTATCCTAGTAGACGTATTGTTGTGGGAACATCCTAACTACATCTGTAGCTAGAGTTCACGTGGGATTTCCAACACCACACATGTCCTTTTTCTTCTTGGCACATCATCTTAGATCAGATCCACCGGATCCATGGCGTAATCATTATGGTCGCCACATTATGGGTACACTTATCCGGATCCAGGTTACCTTGATCCACCTCACTACAAGTGTACGCTCTTCATGGATCTGAGCTCTCCAATCTTCCAACATCGCCTTACGACCACCTGCGATCTCCATCACTCCACGAAAGTTTGTGATTCGTTGCATCCAACATCCCCCTATCCTGGATCCAAGTCACTCCGTGTGGGATCCCCACCCCCTTGGATCCGGACTCGGAAGTGTGGGATCTGAGACATATCGTGGTGGATCTTGCCTTCTCGTTAGTCGTTGATACCAGATCCACCTTCAGATGACACCTACCATCCTTCCTTCATAGGATCCCCACTTGATCCACCTGTACATGGTATATCCCATACCCCCTAAGTGTGGATGGATCCGAGTCTCCACTTGGTGGATCCTGCCTTCCCATACGTTATCCATACCAGATCCATCGTCGGCCCATACATGATGCCACTTTGTCTTGGCCAATCCACTTCGAGCAACGCGGATCCATGCCGGGCAATCCAAATCCTCCCTAACCCCTTGGTGCTGTCACTAATTTGGGATAGTGACCCCTTGTCAGATCCATTCTCTTATTTCTGAGAAAGCACTTCACCACAATCGCCTCCTGTACGTGGTCGGCGCTGCACAACAGCGTTCAACGTACACTCCCAACGTCACTGCTTCTCCAACAGCTTCCTCCTTTACGTGACACATGTCTCTTGCCAAACGCACGAGCAAATCGCCGGGCAAGGTCCCATCCACTACTCCGCCGGTCAGTTCCTCTATGTCGCCTACGGATTTGCGGGCTTTAGCCCAAGCTCTTTCCGATCAAGTACGAACCTTGCCGGCGGCACCCCAGACGGCTCAAGATGCTCGGGACCAAGCTCAATGCGCAGAGGCGGTGGATCAGCAGGCGTACAAGTCGCTATCCACGTCTTCTTACGCCACCCACCTCCAGACTTTACAAGCTCAGGTTCACGATCAGGCCATGCAGATCCAAGGATGGGAATACCGCGCAGCTTCTCGCTCACAGGACCTGCTGGCCGACCAAGCGGTGGAGATCCGCGACATGACTGGACAACTAAATCGCGCCTCCCGTCAACATGATGGCTTGCGAGATGATAACGATCATCTCCTTCGGGAGATGGCGCTCGCCGGATCCGAGATCCATCAGCTCCAATCGCGGATCCACGGTCTCGAGCGGGATCTGGAAGATGCCCAAGCTGCTAGCGTGGCTGCTGACGAGAGCTTGGATCGGCTCCGCGACGAGTTGCGCCTGACTCAGGAAGAGGTGGTGACCAACGACTATGTGGGATCCGCCCATGGCGGATCCGCATTAGGGTCAGCGCGCGAAGGTCCCCCCGCGCCGAATCCACCTCCCTCGTCGCCGAACGTGGCTCTGACTCGTCTCTCCGAGGAGCTGAAGGATGCCAAAGAGTCGGTCGAGAAGTTATCAGCTGGGCGAGACTACGCGCTTGAGGAGCTCGTGCGCATGACTCAAGCCCGCGACGAGATCCAGGATAAGCTGACGGATTCCGAGCTTCAGCGCGACACAGCAGACACCGAGTGGTCAGACGCCAAGCGAACGCAAACGGAGCTGGATTATAAGAGTTGTCGCACGAGTACGTGGATCCGCTCTTGTTTCCCTCTTGTAATCCCATATTCACTCGTTTTGTTGATCCAGGTGACAAATTGAAAGATGTCGAGACGACTTCGACGCAGCTACAGGATCAGCTTGCTACCGCCCGTACTCAGCACCAGCAACTGGTTCTGGGGCGCGATCGCAGTTTGCCCGAGCGTGGCATGGCACGTCGACGGCTGACTCTGGTGGCCGTTGCCATCACGGATCCACTCTCTCCTCCAACTGGATCCTCGGATCCACTCTCCCCCCTAGCTGGATCGCCCCCGGCCGCTAGCATCTCAGTCTTTCAGCAGTCTCTAAGTGGGGCGGGTCCGTCGGCTGCGAAACGGCCGCGTAGTGCATCCCCTGCTTCTGGTATTGGATCCCATCGGCCTCACAAGAAGACCCGAGCCTCTTCCCCGGCTATAGCCCCTGCCAAGGCCAAGCCTCAAGTCGGATCTGCCTCTAAAGCAGTTCCCAAGGCCGGATCTGCATCCAAGGCTTCGGTTTCGTCTTTGAAGTCGGGATCTAGATCCAAGACTGGCTCCGCTGCTGTGTCCAAGTCTGGACCTGCGTCCAAGGATGGATCCACTGCTATGGCGTCGAAGACTGGTTCTGTGACCCGAACTGGATCCGTCGCTGCGGTGTCAAAACCTGGTTCTAGCTCCAAGGCTGGATCCACTATCACGACGCCGCCCCAGGCAGTTTCTTCGACCGGACCTACGGCAATTACTCCTTCTACGACGAGGCTGGCCACATTCACGGCCAAGTCTGGCTCATCTACGTCGGGATCCACTGCTGGCTCTTCCGTGGCGGTGCCTACCGTTCCCTGACCAGCTTCTACCGGATCTCAAAGAGTTGGAACTGTGTCTGGTAAGGGGAAAGCTAAATGTGCTATTCCCACCGGTTGTTGTCTTGGCAGCTCGGAAGACGACGAGGACGAGGGATCGGATTGGTCCGACGGCTCGGGACCTCCTATCCGCTCGCCCTCGAAGCGTACTCTCTCCGCAGGCCACTATTCCTTCAGCCCTGACGATGATGACGACGACGACGATGGAGATCCTGAGGATTCTGAGGAGCGCCGAATCGCCGGCGATGCATTGGAGGAAGGCACGCTGCGGGTTTTATCCCAATTCAGATCCGAAGCTCGGCGGAGATTTTTCTCAACGCCGACCAAGCAGTTGCTGGCGCGCTTGGATCTGAGGCCGGCACTGCGGGATCTGCGATTTAGGTCGACAGTGATGATGGATCGGGCAGCGGTGGTGGAGGGGGATCACCCCACGATGGCGGATCCACAGGATCTGTCTTGGTCACTGCTCCTCCCAACTCTTCCTTACCAGGCATGCTTCCCGTGGCCCCGTTTGGTCCGGATGCTATCTTCATCCCTGGTCGTCTTGCGCCTGTGGCCTTCGCCACAAACGACATCGAGCCTTGGTCCGCCAAGAAATTGGACCGGGTCACCATCGCTACCATGAAGATCACCGTCCTGTTCCCTGATCTGCCGCTCCGTACTAAGTGGATATTCCCTCGCAAAGAGGATGACATGCCAACGTCCGGGTATGTGGATTTGCTCGTCACCAGATATCACGTGGAAGAGTTACATAATGCCGCACCATGGGATATTTTGACGACCACTCTGGTGGATCCCGTCAGCTTCCGAGGTGACGTCGGTGGACGTCTTGGGTTGTTCGTTGGTGCCTTCCGAGATTTCGTTTCCAAACACCAGATTGCCATATGGGAAGGCTCCCGTCGGTTCCCTGTTTCTCGTGCCCAACTGCGGGATTCGACATGACTGTTGAACTTCAACAAGCAGCGCGGCAACAGGCGCAGTCCACCGGTCGGGCTTGAAAGAACGTTCTCGTGATCCTTGTGTTGGCAATCCAAGACGGTTGGTGCGACGTAGATATCTTGCTGGATCCGTCTTCTTACACCTTCCCCGACGTGGGGATAAGGTGACGTGGTTTCTGGGATCCGTATCTCGTCAAGCCCACCTGGGAAATCTTAGCCTCCACCACCCGGATCATACGAACTTACTGGAGGCTCTGCGAGAGAAGACACAGCCGAGCCTTGGTGCATCCAATTTTGGGGGAGCCCCAGCCAACATCCAGGACACCGGATCCAGCATCTGGCGGGCAAGTTCTTCAACGTTCAGCCCCAAACCACCTGATCTATACCGCTCTTTCACGCTGCGCCCTTAGTTCCAGTCTTCGTGGATCCGTCTCGTAGTAGTAGCTAGCGGCTGGAAATTGGGTCGATTTAGTCTGTTTGCATAAGCTTTCTTAATCCACTTCTCGTTTCTTGATCGTGTCTTCTCTATCATTCTCTCGTTCGATTGAGGAGCCATGTCAGATCCTTGGTGTACATCTAGATCTGGGCTAGATCCACTCTTTCCGCGTACGCCTGGATCTGGGCTATATCCACCCTTTCAGCGTACACCTGGATCTGGGCTAAATCCACCCTTTTAGCGTACACCTGGATCTGGGCTAGATCCACCCTTTAAGCGTACACCTAGATCTGGGCTAGATCCAACCTTTCAGCGTACACCTGGATCTGGGCTAGATCCACCCTGGACTCCAAGCCAAATCCGTGTCTGGATTTGTATCAACTTCTAGTTCCGAACTGGATCCGCGCTTGGATTTGAGCCGGATCCATCTCTTACGGCCGAGTCATAATTAGACCAGTATGGCCCGAGTACTCGAAAGACTCGCGTTTGGTCTAAGACTCTTTGCACGTGAAGACTTCACTCTTTATGCATAAAACACTCACCTTTTTCTCCTAATCCACACCCTTCCTGTGGATTCTTCTTCTTCTTTTCTCTAATATGACCAGCTCCCAGTGATCCTCCTCCTCCTGTCCCACACCTTTCCGGTGGGTCCTTCTTCATTCTCCCATCAATGTGATCAGCTCACACCTATGGATTTCCCCCCTACCTACTCCTCTTCATGAGACTGCATCACGCCAAATCGATTCCGATTCGTACGATCCCACAAGAAATTATAGAGTAATGGCTCACAGTTCAGATCGGCCTCGTCTACCTAACTGGGTTCGTCATATCCACGCCAATACACCAGAAAATCGCGGTAAATTTGCCCATATCTGGTTTGCTTCCCCACCCTCATGTCGGCGATCCTCTCGACTTCGAACTCGTCAGCTTCGAGATCCACGTTTCAGCGAACCTCCGGTAGGAGGACTTCGTCGAAATCCATTCGGTCGGATTCATCCACCCAAAGGCGGATCTCAGGTCTGTCCGAATATTCCCTGACCAGCTTCAGCTTGGATACGAGTGCCACGGAAAACCAGCGATATTCGGTACCTGCCGTTTCCAACTTCACGGCGTGTTCCCCTATCTTTTCACTTACTAGGAGCGGTCCGTTTCAAAGATGGGCTAGCTTACGGGCGTACCCTTCTTTCACTCGATCTAGGTACAGCCACACCTGCGATCCAACTTGGATTTGATGTGGACGGGCGTCTTCGTTGTGTCTATCCGATCGATCCTGTATCGCACTTCTTAACCCTTCATTTACGTTAGATCTGGCTTGCCGGTAGTATTTCTGGACTTGGTATCGCCATCGTCTCGGGTCCCGTTTTCTCCTCTTGGTGCTACCTACCGGAATAGTCGCTTCTAGAGTGGATCTAGGATCCCACCCATGTACCAAGTAGAACGGGGTATCGCCCCGGATCCTGTCTTGTGCGGTATTCATCGAGAAGGTGAGTCGCTCCGCGTACTCATCCCAATCCCGCTGATCCAAATCCTGAACATACATCTTGAGCGCCCTTGTTATCGTCTGTACCATGCGTTCGGCAGATCCATTGGCTTGGGGACGATATGCCATAGTTGCCCGCTGTCTCTGTCCCAGGATCCGGTTGAAGGCTCGAAAGAAATCAGACATAAAGCCTGGCTCCCGATCATGCCGAATCATCTCACTAGCTCCAAATCTACGAAAGACACACTCCTCGTACGACTCGGCGATAGTTTGTGTAGCTCTGGACGCGCTAGCCTTGGCTATTACGTATCCGGTAAACAGATCCACCCAGATCAACAATTTTGTGTTTCTTTTAAATGACTTGGGTAGCGAGGGGATGTGATCCACAGCTATGATTTGGAACGGGTAAGCCGCCTGGACGTTCCTTGGAGACTCCCCTTCGATGATGGGTCTGCCCTTGCCTGTCTCACAATCCACGCATTCACCTACATGTCGTTGCACACTCTTGAATAGTCCCCTCCAGTGGAAACATTCTCGGATCCGTTGGTAGGCCCGACCGGTTCCCTGATGTCTTCCTTCAAAGCGTGCGTGATAGTGATGTAGGGCATCCTGTTGCAAGGTTTCTGACATCACCAATCTCATCAATCCGTCTCGGTCCCCGCTGACTCGTTTCGTTGGGGAACAAAAGAAGAGCAAATCATTCAGATCCACTGCGTAATCCGTGGCGATAATACTGTAGGATATTGCGTCTTCCCGACTCATGACTCGTACACCCCCCCTCAGATACTCCTTTAGTCCCGAGATCCACACTTCTTCGTTCTGTGCTTTGAGGATGCGCTCAATATGGACTCTCTTCGCAAATGCTTCATCGAGAATTCGGGGGATAGATCCAATCCATCCTCTCGATCTAGTGACAGCCATAACCTGGGCTGTTCTCCTCACGGATCCAACCACCACCACTTTTCAGTCGGTTTAGCGTGACGCGATCCTGACGCTCGGCCTCTCTCTACACCTCAGCATCACATTGATTTCGTAAAGCGGCACTTGCCAAGCTGTCCGCACTTGCCTTCCGATCTCGCTTGGCTAAACCAGCTCGTGATTCATCCAACCACGCGGGTGGATCATCACCTTCTGCCGTAACAGCGTTAGTGCCGGAGCCTTGCAGTCAATTTCACCTCGCACCTGCCCGATCACCAAATTTGAATCTCCACATATCACCAGCCTTTTCGGATCCTCTTCCTTTAGTAGATCCAAACCCAACAAGAGCCCATTGTACTCCGCTTCATTGACGGTGAGGCCTTCCGCGTAAGTGGATCTGGCCCTTACCACTTCCCATCCAGGCAGTTTCCACAGAATTGCGCTGTAAGCTCCTCCTCCGCGTCGCACACGAGCCGATCCATCGAAACTCAGGACGCGCAGTTCTCCATTCACTTGTACCGTCGGAATTGGGGTCTGGATCTGGCGTTTGGGCTCTTTCTTAGGAGCGATCTTGGTGTCAGTGCTTCGTCCATCTTGGCTCTGGGCGTGATGCTTGCGGCCAAAACTCCCAGGATCTCGTCTTCTCCTTTCGAACATTTTACGATCTCCAGTGTCCATGGTGAAAGTAAGGCTGCCCACTCTCCCAACCGTCCTTGTAGACCGGCCGACTTAAACAACCAGGCGAGCGTGGAATGTCGAGTCAAGATCCGGATGGATCTCCCCACCAGCAGGTTATAATTGAGATCCAACACCGGTAGGAGTGCGAGTATTTCCTTCTCCACCGCTCCGTAATTCAACTCGTTCAGCTTTAGCGTTCGGCTGACGAAGGTGACCGGATGGCAGATCCCCTCATGTTCTTGTACCAAAGCTGCCGAGTCCGCCCAATCACTAGCATAGACTACCACCGTAGGTTGACGTTCCGGATCAAAATGGCGGAGAATGGGCGTCGTCGCGATCTTGTTCCTTAGTTCCACGAACGCGTGCTGAGCTCGGATCCACCGAGGCTCCACCTTGTCCGAGCTCCCCTCCGTCAACTCTGTCCAGATTGGATCCTCGCCCAATTGGTCCCGGGGTAAATCTAGCTCCTCAGGTTGCCTCCAGACGTCACGCCATGTGGATCCCTTCGTGGATCTGGGATCTATAGGGCCAGAGCTTGTTGGATCTTGGTCCGGACAGCCGAGGTGGCCGTTGCGGCAAAATTCACCTTCCTCAATTCATAGAGAACTGCAGCGAAAAGTGCGTAATCCTCGATGAGTCGACTGTAGTAGCTCCAACTGCCCAAGAAGGATTGCATCGCTCGTAGCGACTGTGGGAAGGATAAGTCTGCCAACGAAGACAGGTTTTTGGGATTACGCCTCCAATCCCTCCTTGAATACCCGGTGACCTAAATAATTCACCTTGCGCATGCCCCAATAACTCTTCAGCACGCTGATAGAGATATTCCACTTAGTACACGCTTCCAGTAAGGATGTCACTCTCTCGCACATCTGATCCCACGATTTCGCCGGGATTAGAATGTCGTCGAAATAGGATCTGCGCTCTAACACGGATGGTATCCCTAGATCGCCTGGCTCACCTGCTTCGAATGGATCCACTTCCGCTTCGCCTTCCCCAGATCCACTTCTTTCGGGTTCCGGGATCCGTGTGAATCCGAAAAGGGCATTATCGATCAGACGTTGGTAGATCTGGGGCGCATTTTTCAATCCAAACGGCATCCGGCTCCATTCGAACAGCCCAAATGGTGTGGTGAATGCGGATATTGCGCGAGCTCGATCCGTCATAGTCACCACCCAAAATCCACTTGCCATATCTAAAGAACAGTACCAGAGTTTGTCCAAACTTCCAGTAGCTCATTGATTAGAGGTATAGAATACACCATCAGCCTGGTCAGACCATTAATCATCCTGTAATCAATACACAGACGTATATCCACTCCGTTCTTCTTGACGATGATTACCACCGGAGATGCCCACGGGGACGTTGAGAGACTGATGAATTTGGCTTGCAGCAGGCCCTTAATCAGATCCGATGGTTTTTCTCGGAACTGGGGCGCCACCTTCCGCACCCTTTGAGCGATCGGCTTCGCGTCACCGACATCGATGTCACATTTGACTCCGCGTTCAGTGGGCGGTAATGCATTCCCTTTGCCAATCAGCAGATGTAGATCTTCTGACGTAGCCGATCCACTTCCGCGGGCTCGTTCGCCCCTGGATCCACTTGGATATCGTCAATCGTGACCTCCTCTGTGGTCAGTCGTACCTCCGGGATCACAGCAATGTCTTCTCCAAGATCCTCGGCGTGTAGATCCCCGCCTTCATGGTAACAGACTTGCTCATCTTCAGTCTTTGTCGGATCCATTATTGGATCCAAGCACCGCGACTCTCCTTCACCCGTCATTCCTTCTATCTTCGTGGGGTCGGGTATCCTGGTACCGGGGAAGCTACCTTTTGGATCGACTTGATCCTCTGGTGAGTTTACACACGATGATTCCTGTTTAGCTAGTGTTGACACTCTCGACAAGGATCCAGGCACTTTGTCCAATGGAAAGCTTGGATCCACTTGTGGGTCAGCAGGATCCGGCGACCTGGCTATAGCTCTCTGCGATCCCCCATCCACCGACTCTGGGTTATCTAGGCACCGGCTCTGGGTATCTTCCCCGGTCTTAGATCCAATCTCTACCGCTTGGGTCTAAATCCGACGATCCCTCTGTAGGATCTTTCGCGGAGTTGGGTATGAAGGCCGATCCACCAAGGGGCCAGTTGGCTCCGCCGGGAGTTCCGCCTCTCCGAGAGATTCGATCTCGGTAGTCGCTTCATACGCCAGATGTGGTGTAGTGATTTCTCCGTAGTTGCGGATTATCACCCGTCGACAAAGACGTGACACCGCTCAAGATGTTCAAGCGACGAACCCTCGGTCAGGTGATGTACGGAGACTCCAAGATGCAAGGGACTCGACGGCGTCACCTCCGAACGTTCAACGAGTATTGGATACGGGCACATGTCACTGAATCCAGGCTGTCCTTATTATTAATAATGGACTGGCCGGATTCGCATTCAGCGGACCATCTACGGTACGGACCCTCAGTGGCGGTTGGGATGAGTTCGCGGAAGACTCAGCGACCCTTGGAAGGCACGTTCACCGTCTGGGACAGGGCGCGGACCGTTAAAGACGCTCATGCGACGGTGCAGACGACGCTTGGCATGCAAGAAGATCCATAACGGATCATTGTTCACTTGATATTTGTATACTTGATTAGGACTTCTTATTAGGAATAGAACCGAAAGGGTAAGCTTAAATACAGAACAGAATTTCCACTCAAGCACACAGAGCGACGTCCGGCTTCAAGGTAAGCGTCAGGTCAAGCTTGTTTGAGTGTGTTATGCCTGTCGGTGAACTCGAAGCTCTGTAGCGACGGGTTCATCCGGCAAGGCCAAGAGACTTTGTGTATTGGCCGATTATTATCGGGAGGTTTTACGTGACGGCTTATTGTTGCCTATTTGCACGACTGGGAGTGCTTGTTTTGCCTCCCTTTTATTCTTCCTACCGAGTGTTGAACACTCGGTGATCTCGTAAAAGGCTTACCCGTGCCTGGTACCCTTCCGCTGTTGGGACCACGAGGATTCAAAACACCTGCTAGCTTTGCTCGTGCTAGTAGCGTGTTCTTATTTTTACTGGTTGGCCTATATAAGTAGTTTACAAGGTCCAGTTTGTCCGGGTGCAAGGGCAGAACTGGGGTCTTCAGGTCCGCCCGAACGATCGTTTACTATCCTAGTAGACGTATTGTTGTGGGAGCATCCTAACTACATTTGTAGCTAGAGTTCACGTGGGATTTCCAACACCACAACTGGTGCCGCGACCCGGGAACAAATTGTGACCATTGTGAACTGTTTGTATGGCCTTCCGGTTTACGAGCTACCAAGAGAAGAAGAACAAGAAAAAGACAAGAAACATGGCGAAAGGACAACCGACGGTACCAGTTACGCCTGCCAAGTCTGGCGGGGCTCGCAACGAGAGTTCAAGCCCGGCTGCGCGCTTTGCAGCCACCACCGAGCTTTCAGTGAGCTTCGACGACGAAGCGGACATCGGTCCTGACGCCCACGATTATGAAGATTACGAAGACAAGACGCCGGCTCCATAGTCAGGCGCAGCGACGCTGGAGACGGCCACGCTATCATCGGGGCTGAGCGGGGCGACCAGGTCCCTTTCGAGGAACCTCGCCGACGAGCTAGATGATGTTGCGGGACCGGAACCCGCCTACGAAGATTATGACGATGGGACCGAGGGTTTTAAACCTTCGGTGGCGAGTGCAAAGCATTCAGCACTGCTAAAGGCACCTCGCCCACCTATCAACGGTGATACACCAACCGCCAAGCGCGTTTTCGACCGCGTACAAGCGCTGATGCACAATGATGAGTGGATGCAGCTGTTCAAGCCCATCCCCAAGAAAAAAGTCGACTGGCCTGCGCTTGCGCAGGAACTTCAATACCCAGTCAGCTCGGTTTCGACTAGCCAAGTCGCCGAGGATTCAGTTTCGCTACTGTTGTCGCTGGGGTTCGAGAACAAGACGTACCCATCGACGATGTCGCTCCAGGATTGGAGTCCACATAAAGCCGGAGCTGCTCTCCAGAAATGGAAGAAGAAGCTTCGGAAGGCGTTTGGCGCTATTGGCATCAATGCCGGAAAGCAACCTGCGAGTCGACCGATGATTCAAGATGAAGATCCGTCCAAGATTCCACTGCCGCCGACGCCCCAACGACTCGTTCGTACTCCTCCGACCAAGCGTGGAGCTGAGCGTGGTGCCTTTGGCACTACCGAAGCTTCACCGTACTTTCAAGACTCGCACATGGTTACGCCACGTTCGGAGAGCCGTATGCAACGTATTTACGCAAGTAACGAGGGTTCGTTCGGTCGCCGAGGCGGTGCGCGAGCTTCCAAAGGTAGTGCCGGACGTCGTCAAGTCGACAGCGATGGTTCGTCCAGTGACGATGACATTTTGGTGCGTACATTCGACGAGGAAGATCCTCAACTCGAGTTGATGCGTCAGATGAATGAGCTGGCGACGCTGAACGACGTGGACCCGACACCGAGAATTGAAATGGCTTCGCACCGACCACTGGATCGCATCACGCCGTTCTCAGGCTCTCGCAACAAGAGCGAGAACTGTATGCAGTGGCTCCGTGGGTTCGTCTATGAAATGACTGGAGCCCACACAGATGCCGACAAATGGTGCATTCCATTTGAGCTAAGTCTCCGGGAGGAAGCCATTCATTGGTTCCGTCAACTTCCGAAGAAGACGAAGCGCAAGTGGAAGCTGCTGAGCGACGCGTTCATCTGCTACTACTGCTCGCAGTTCACGCAGACGGCACTGTCGCGTTACTACTCCGCCAAGCGGGAACGAAATGAACACCTGTGCGACTACATAAACAGGCTGAATGACTACGCTCGGACCGCCCGTCTACACTTTGAGAAGAGTGGTCGCGACGCGAAAGAACACGTACAGCAGTTCCTGGCAACATGCGACGATGACAAGCTAGCGGAGAGTCTCTACCACGCTCGGGTCGCCGACATTCACGAGCTCGAAGAGATCATCGAAGATGTTCTCAAGGGCAAGGAGAGAATGGCCAAGCGTGACAGTGAGTACCGATACTCCAAGAGTCGTGACGCGCGACGCGACGATGGATACGCCCGCAACAATCGGCGTGATGACCGTCGCCGCGATGATAAACGCAACAAACCAAGTGTGACGCTCATTGAAGCCACGGTGGATGACCTACTAGCTGAATTAGAAGGTCGTGAAGCTGCTCAGGGAGGCACCGAGTACTCAAACGAAGATCCGAACGCTTACAACGATGTCCAAGACGAGTACAACGACTTTCAGCCCGATAATACGGATGGTGATTTCTCATTGGATGAAAACGACCGATACCTCGCCGCTGCTAACGAAAATGAGCGCCGTGCAGCTGCTGAAGGCACCTACGCACGTTCAGACAGCCGTCAGCCGCGTGGAAACACGCCCGATCGCGAGAATGGCTTCAATCAAGATTGCCGAAGTGGTGACCGTGGGTTCAATCAGGACCAACGCGGTCGACGTGACTTCAACCGCGACAACCGACGCCCACAGTACGGACCATGCGCGGTGTGCGGTGGCATGAGTCACTCCGCCCACTACTGTAACAAGCGATGCAAGTTCTGCAAACAACTCCACGATGCTGGACAATGCGAACTTTTCCGCAACTTCCAAGACCTTGCCAAATTCGTGCGCACTAAAGGCACGAAGGAGGAACTCCCGCCAGAGCTCAAGGCCGTCGTTCAAGAACGTCATTTAAACTAGGCAGCCCGCCAACCTCAACTGGGTTGGTCCCTATCGGGCTGCCACACTTAACCGAGCCTTCAATGGAAGCAGAGTGTATCTTTGCTTTCATGGGGCAGAGTGAATGGCCTGATAAATACGTAACAAGTGTGAACGCGACGGAAAATGAAAAGGAGAGGAGTAGAATCCTCGGTGGAGGTGTTGGAGAGAGAGTGGAGTGTGATGATGCTGATGAAGGCACCAGCGAGAGTTCGTTCGCCTTGGTTTCGAGTGCAGCGCGAGACGAGCCCAAGGGTCACTCCAAGATGATGAAGTTGAACCCTGGCGAGAGACAGGGGTGGTGGTCGGCCAAGCAATTCGACCGACGGATCAGAATGAGAGCTCTGGTGCAAGGCGCTGTGAACGACCAGCGAACGAGGATCCTCCTCGACACGGGAGCAAACATTAGTGTGATCACTGACGCCTTTGCCAAGAAGTTGCTACTCCGAGATGTACCCGATCACGGACGCCGCATTGACATTCAAGGAATCAACGGAGGCAAGGTGTCTACGACGCGACGAGCGTGCGTCAAGATTATGCTTGGATGGGAGATGGTGTACGAGTTCGAGATGTGGGTAATGGCGCATAGTGCAGGCGTTGACGTGGTACTCGGGACCGACTTTATGATCCCAGCTGGGATCCGGTTGGACCTGTTTCACGGCGCGGCGCAATTACCGCACGAAGTTCAAATCTCACTGATCAAGACCAAGAACATGATCGACAGCGAAGAATACGGCTCCCATGTTAACGCCGGGCCACCCGAGCGTTTGGACATTCAAGCGCACGAGTGGCGAGAATATCGACTAGCGAAGCGCCACGTCGGTCTGGAGGAACACGTGCTGTGGGTTCGTCGAACGAACAAGCTAATCCCGTCAGTAACGAGGTTTCACCGCGGACGGCCTCAGAGCATTCGATTGACCAACGTGTCTAATCGTCCTGTGCACACGATTCGATCGCGATGTGGATTCCAGATGGGGATTTGCCACGAGGTGACGGCTATGTGCGTCTGGAGTCCAAGAAGTACCAAGACTGGCAAGTGTTGGCCTACGAAGGCTGTAGAGACCGCGAGCTCTTCCAGCGTGAATGTGAAATTTACGAACAATGGCTTGCAACTCAGCCTTCGGTAGTTGATCGACCGGACTATCCAGAACCCAGTGGGGTGCTAGCACGACCTCTAGAAGACTCGCTAGTGGATTCTAGTGATCGTCTGACGTGTGCAGAGCGCTGGGCACTGATCCTGGAAGAACGTGAACGAGTGGAAGCCTGTCTGGCGTCTGGGGTGACAGCCGGGGATTCGACCGACGGTCAGCCTTCCGCAGAACCTTTGGACACGTACACGACAACCCATGGCGGAAGCAATAACGTGAACGAAGCCTCGGTAGTGAGTACACACGAACTACTGAGGCCGGTAAACGTGGTACATACGCCAACGAGTGTTAGTGTCCAGTCAGGGGTGACCACGGAAGCGAGAAGCAACGGCACTGGAATGAATGGAGTCACCCGTTTTGACGAAGCTGTCCCGGCCTTGTGTGTCACCAAATCTGCGAACGGGCCATCGGTGGTTGATCCAGAGGATGCAGGCATCGCGCAGAAGGTGTTGAGTACGGCACCGAGTATTCATTGCAAGATTGGTGCGAATGCCGAACTGTCGAGACAGCGGCAGAACGAGGAGCTGAGCAAAAGTCAGCAACCCAATATGTCGGCGGCTCGCGCATTCAATATTGCGAACGACGACTCGGCCGATGGCCCAGAGATGGGAAACCAGGATGGGAAGGAGATGGACCAAGTACCGACTGTTGAAATCAAAGCGGATGCCAATGTTGAGTCAAGGGAAGTATCCGTAGCGACGTTGGACGGAGCATACATCTCGGTTGCTCGAGTGTTAACGACCGAAGGAAATAAAGCAACGGAGGATACGAGAAATGATTTCTACGAACACCCAGCTAACAACATTGGCTTGGAAGACTACGCGAAGGAGCTGGCATTCCTGCCGGACCTGACCAAAGAGATCAACACAACAATAGACTACACTGCGTCTAATGTTGCTGAACCTCAGTTGTCGACTGATCGCTAAGAGCGTCTGGTCGCGACGCTGAAGAACCACGAGCAGATCCTGATTGCTAGTGACAACGCACTGCCGCCGCCAGCCTACGGCGCGGTATGCGATATCGACACACAGGGGCACGCCCCAATTAAACAGCGTGCCCGACGCGTGCCGTTACGATTCCTCGGCAAGCTGTACGAGCTGCTGCGCGCTCTGCTGCGAGCTGGACTGATCGTTTTTTCAGATAGTCCATGGGCATCGCCGATCGTGATTGTGATGAAAAAAGAACGGGCTGGACATCCGGCTCTGCATTGATTACAAGATGGTGAATGCTATCACCGCGATCATGGAGTATGCAATGCCGCTAGTCGACGACCTGTTAACAGATCTCGAGCGCTACCTATGGTTCTGCTCGCTGGATGCAGCAAGCGGCTTCTGGGCGGTCATGATGACCTTGCGAGCGCGTAAAGTGTCGGCGTTCGTCTGCGCACTCGGACATTTCGAGTGGTTACGCATGCCCTTCGGGCTAAAGAACGCGCCGATGATCTACCAGCGTATGATTGACAACGCACTCTGGGCGTTCGTTCAACCTAAAGGAGGTTGGTTTGAATACTCGGAGAGGATGCGTTTAGCTGAAGAACAGGCCAAGGAACGTCGTGGGCCAAGCGCCGAGGGTTTGTTTCAAACGAAGTTCGCGGCAGACCGCGAAGCACCGGTAGAGACCGACTCTGTACTACAACTCGTCAACAGCCCCGTCGCTGACATGTTTACGAACGGGGAACCAGACGAATCATCGCTGGTACCTGTATTTGGTCGACGGTCGTTTGTGGATGACATTTGCTTCGGTGGCGAGGATTTCGACAGCTGCCTGGCGACGCTGGACCGATTGCTGGCAAGATTTGCACAGTGTTGGATCAGCATTAGCTTCACCAAGAGCATATTTTGCCAACCCAAGGTGGACTTTCTGTCGCATAAAATTTCGCCAGAAGGCATCAGAGCTGACCCCAAGAAGCTTGCGGCCATCACCGAGCTTTCGTTTCCAGCGAGCAAGAAGGGCATGCAGCCGTTTCTTGGAGTGGTTAATTACTACAGCCGCTTCATTCAAGACTTCGCGGTCTACGGTGCGGCGCTGTACCAGCTTAAGGATGAAGACTCTGTCGTTGAAGGTGGCCTTTCTGTGGCACGTCGTTCCTTCGAAAAATTGAAGACGAGTGTTTCACATTCACCCATCCTCAGGCACTTCGATCGGTCGAAAGAAGTTCACGTCATGCTCTTTGCGAATGAATGGGCGTTGAGCACTACGCTAATGCAAGAACATGAAGGCAAGTTACACCCCGTACGGTTCCTCGGTCGGGTGCTCAAGGAGGCCGAGATGAACTACCATCCTGCTGAGAAGGACGTTTTGGCGTTACTTCTGCTGTTGAAGATCGGTTACGTCCAGCTGGCAGGAAAGACGCTACATGTCTATACACGATTCTCGACGTTAGAGTGGGTGCATAAGTCGAAGTCTCTCTTCGGACGCGCGGTCCAGTTCGCAGTGCTGCTATCGCAGTGGAACCTGAAGGTGCAGCGCGTGAAGGAGAAGGATGTCGCCTTTGCGCAGCTACTGCAGTCAAGCATCACGAGCTTCGTCGACCTGGAAGACTCGCTCGCGCCAGTGGCGCCTCCAAACAAGGGTTCCCCGACTATTCGAATGGACCCCGCGTTGCTGTACGCCAGGCTTTCCCGTAATTACAGCGGATTCGTCATGTCTTTTGACGGATCAGCGAAGACAGAGAAGTACGGTGGCTACGGGAGTTGCTCATGGGTGCTGTGGAGCCTTCCCGAGTGGAAGTAGTGATTGCTGCAAACGCTTACCTATCGGCTACCACGGTGAATGAGGCAGAGTATACAGGTATGATAAACGGTGTCAAGGCTGCTATTGCGCACGGTGCCGAGGATTTAGTCATCGTTGGTGACTCAAGGCTCGCGCTTCAACAATCACTAGGGGTGATAGCATGCAGGAAGGAAACTTTGCTAGCGCTGCTGAATACTCACAAGGAACTCACGGCCAAGCTTCGATCAGTTAAATATCTTCACGTTGTACGAGAATACAACGCGGCCGCGGATTCGTTAGCCACTGAAGCGCTGGAATCAAAGGTCAGTCGGGTAATCTTGGCTGAAACTCGCAAGTCGGAATTATCGCTGAACCGCATCCAGGAAATGATCTACGAGCCGGATGAAGACTCGGTAGATGTTTCGTCACGAGGAGCAGAGCGTCAAGTACATGTACTGTCAGGCAGCGAGTCTTCAAAGTGGAAAAACTTTCGTGGTTGATTACAGCTCACCAAAGTGCGATTATGGTAATATAGCAGTGATGACTCGGCGACAGACGAAAGCCAAGCAACGCGTCAGGTTTGTAGATGAACACTCGGAGGAGGTCTCAAAAGCTCAAGAACAGAATGAAGAGCGACGAGAGACGTCCACCGAATTTTCAATCGGCGAAGATTTGCCAGACCATCCTCACAAGACTGTACCAGCGGCATTTCCCGATGCGGAAGATGTTGACCCGGTAGCGATACAGCGGGAACGACGTAGACGGATACTGGTGGCACAAGACGAGGAGCAGAAGTGGTTTAACATCAAGAAGGTGCTTCAGGGCCAAGCAGAAGAGCTGAGTTACAAAGAAGCTCGAAATGCCTGGAAATACGCTGACCGGTTCGTATTATCAGAAGACGGCGTGCTTCACTATCTTGGATTGAATCGTCGGTACGACCACGGTTGGCAAAAGGAGACCAAGCTGCGGCTTGTGGTACCAACAACGATGATTCAAGAGGTCTTGCAGAACTGTCACGACTCGCTGGAAGGAGGACATCAAGGTGTGGTGAGAACGTTCCATCGCGTTAAGTCCGATTATTTTTTGGATCGGCTTGTACGCTGACGTGGAGAAGCAGGTGAAGTCCTGTCCAGATTGCAGCTCGAGTAAAAGCCGTCCACAGCTTCGTGGATACTCGCCTGGCAACGTACTAGCCGAACGACCTTTCCAGATCGTCTCGATGGATTTTGTAATCCCACTACCGAAATCGCGCAGGGGCAACACGGCGCTATTTCAGTGCTCGTTCACGGGATTCGTTATTGCCAAGGCTATGTCAGATACGACTGCACTGAGTGTTGCCCAAGTGTTCGAAGAATGTGTGTACCGACGGTTCGGGGCCCCATCATTAATAAGGCATGACCGCGACCCACGCTTCATGAGCGAGGTTTTCCAAGCATTTGCAGAGATGATGCAGTCAAGATCACGAGCAACTTTGAGCTATCGTCCACAGGCTAATGGACAGCAAGAACGCTCGGTGAAGTCGGTGATGGATTCCGTACGGGTGTACGCGGAAGTCCCTCTACAGCAAGATTGGGACGAAATCGCGGAGAAGCTAGTATTTGCTATTAACACTTCTCAAGACACTACGAGGAAGGAGACGCCGTTCTACCTCGTTCACGGTTGGGATGCTCAGTCGACGCTGCGGGCAATGTCGTCATCACTCAAACAAGGGCTCGGCAAGCAGTCTGACGCACTAGCGTGGCGGCGTGAGATCAATCGACAACATGAGGTCGCCCTCACTATGGCCAAAGATTATCAGGCTGTAGAAAAGGAGCGAAGAGCTAGCAAGCATAATGATGCTCTGAGGCGACTGGAAAAAGCCGCTGTACCTCAACCAAGTGGAAACGAACACTCGGCAGACCCTCCAGAAGCTTCGGAAGAGATGGAAGATCCTGCAAGAGCCCCACCGAGATCTTTTTTTGAGATTGGGAGCCGGGCGTGGTTGTACATGGAACGCGTCAAACCGGGCTTGACGAAGAAATTAGCTCACCGATGGCATGGACCTTTTCGGATCAAGCGCAAGGTGGAAGAGTTTTCGTACGAGCTGGAACTGCCTGACCGAAGTGGGTATCGCTTTTACCCAGTAGTGCATGTGTCAAGACTCAAGGCTGTCAACGAATTCAACAGTCGACCGAACACTCGGTTGGTACTTGACGCGACTAATGAAGCAAGACTCGACTTCGATGAGGAACTACTGCCTGAAGACAGCTGGGAACCAGATCAAGTTGCCGGTGAATATGAAGTCGAGGCCATCCTCGACGGCAGAACACCCCTGTCGACGAGCACGGAGCGTGCTGTACGCGAGTTCAAAGTCAAGTGGGTTGGTTATGAAGACCCAACCAGGGAACCAGCATCCAACTTGTCATGTGGAGGTCTGTTGTACGACTATTTGCGAGCCAAGAAGAGCGAGAATCGGCTGCAGATGGCGCAAGTGGCGGACGAAGACTAGCGTGACTGGATCACGTGTGAACTGTCCACAGGGCGATGCAGCCTGTGGTAACAGACAAAAAACGCTACTGCAACAACAAATTGTATATGCATTTGAAGAACAACATGAACATGATTACGCTGTGGAAGTGGATTAGGAATAAGAAAACATGAATGCCGACCGGAGAGCGACCACTGAAAACGAAGTCACGCGGGACACCTCAACAGTTGACTGAGATGCTGGAGGACGTCGTGGAACGTGCAGCGAGGATTCAAATCGATTCCAAGTGCCTGGCCGCGGTGGCCAAGAGTGCCAACGAAGTCGAGTCGCCACTCTCCTTCTCCTCTGCATCAGGAGCCGGAGCCGCGACAGCTGGAGCTGCAGCCGGACCCTGCGGATCCTCGGTACCAGCTTCAACAGGAGCAGCAGCCAAAGCAGGACGTGGAGTACCCGGTGGCGAGTCAGACAACCAACGCCAGGTCGGAATAAGTTCGGTTGAATCAAGAGACGGGTCAACGATCACGCTCCGGTACACATCCACGAAACGCGTACCACGTGAATTGAAAAGCTCCGGATTACGCTGGCACGGGAAGTACGTGGTGTTGTACGGGTGCTGATGCGGTGCATTCATCCATCCAGTACGCCAAGGCTGACGAGCGTCGAGAGCCGGAACTTCGGAAAGCCAGTCAGATGTCCGAGGTGCGAACGATAAGTTTTAGATGGGGTACCACGGCTTCGACGGCTCCAAAAGCAGTTCGGGACGAATGAACGGCACGCCGGAAGCACCAGATGAAACCGAGTCACGACTACACGCCATGTACTATTCACAATACTTGTTACGAAGACGATCGGCACGACGGTCGCGCTCACTGAAGAGCTTCTTTAACACAGCTCTCAGTTCCTTTAAGCGTTCCTTGTCGTGGCCAACCTTTTTAGCTTCTTCAGCGAGACCTCGTTCAATACCAGCTAACGGAAGCCAGTGGAGTCGCTCCCACAATGCGAACCCGAGGTCACCTTGCTTACCGCCGTCACCCCGAAGGTTTCGCCCAGATCATCTTGAGACGGGTCTCAATCGGAGCACGCTTGGAGATGGGGACGCTTGGATTGAAGTCAACAGTGTCGAAGAGACAAGCTTGAAGAGGATAGAGCTGCCGAAGTTGCTAATACGGGTGATCAGGATGCGAATAATCAAAGAACGCTTGGAGACCCTCCAACGTTGTACGCACGGTCACCTCACCAGCTGGTTCGGGAAGCGTTAAGCTCAAGAGTCGCTCGAAACACTTCTTGGCGCCTGCATCGGTAAACTCCATGTCCACATACGGAAGAACCCACGGTGGCAGGGTGGACGAAGCCGGCACCGTAGGGCGAGTACCAGACAACACTCGGTGAGGCAACGGCTCAACCGACGGTGCACCACCACGACGCGGCACCGAAGTGTAGGGTGGCCGTAATCATGCGCCCAGGTCCAGCATCGAGAGTCCAAATAGGCGGACGAGGAGACACTGGAACAGGAGGAGAAGATGCTGGTGCCGGAGGACTTGCTGGTGGCGAAGGAGGCGGACCGGCAACGATGATTGGGGAAGTCATCATCGGCCGAGGTGGAGTCGGAGGACGAGCTGGACCAAGATCGCTCCAATTTCTCTCGGAATCTTCAATATCTTCGTCATCTAGTGTGCTTGAATGATCGGTAGGTGGCGGAACATCATCGCCACCACTGGGAGCATCAGGAGAATCATCCACCGAAGGTTCGTCGTCATCCACGTCATCTCCACGATCGTCATCAGCATGTCCATCGTCATCAATCTCCATCGAAACGTTGGGCGAGGACACGCTTGGTATAACAGCCGTCGGAACAGTCGGAGCCGGCTTCGAAGACACGGAGGCTAGTGGAGCAGCTTCAACAAGGGCATACCCTGCTGTAGAAGCCACTCCCGAGACTTCAACTGCCTTGGTCGTCGCGGCAGACGCCGAAGCAGACTTGCCTTGTGGGACAGTCTGGTCCGACTCTTCACCTTCGTCACTTGAGCCAAACATGAGCCGCATTTGCTCGGCCTCGCGCAGAGCTTCTTCGGCAGCACGTATGTCGGCTGGAGAAGGTAAAAAAGTGGAAGCTGGGGGCTTGGCCACATCAGGAGGACCCTGAGACGGGGGCGAAGGCGCGTCAGGAGAATCGGGAACATCGTGGTGATCCCCAGAGTCCACCTCTTTACCCGAAGGCTCTGTGGCAGTTTCCTGAACCGAAGGGACGCTGCTTGGATCAGCGTTTCCCATGTCCACGTCACTCTGGTCGCCGCTGAGGTCGACTACGGCGGGAGTAGAGAAGACGTTGGTGTAGGAGGTGGCGACCATGAGCTTGGAGAAGACGGCACAGACTTGGCCCGAGCCTTCATATGACGTCGGGTCGACTTGGCAGGAGAATGTGGACGAGATTTCTTGCGCTTCTTCTGAGCCGCCTTCTTCCACGCCTTCGGGCCGAACAGCGATCTACGGGCAGACTTGGGAGTTGAAGTATCGGCAGGTGGCGCATCACCGATACCGGCAGCTGCCATCGAGGTACTGGCCTTGTCCGTTGGGATTGGAGCCTTGTCTTCGTCAGAGTCGTCCGGCTCGTCGTCTGAATTCTCGCCACCTGGTCTAAGACGCTTATGGGACTTCCCATGGGCCACTTGGTGAGCGGCTTTGGCCAAAGATGCAAGAAGGGCCTGAGGATCGTCCGAAGACGCGCTGGCAGATTGAATGCGCCGCAAAGCGACTAACGTCTCCTGATCCAAGTCCAGCGCGTCCAGGTCCAGCTCACCCGCAGTCAGACCTATCACGAAGGATTGTGAACGAACGTTAGTTGCTGAACACACGGTGGAAGGAGCGACATTAAGAGCGTACCTTCAACAGCCAGACGAAGTACCTCGGGATCCATCCCTGCCAGACTCACGTGTGCACGGAGGGTACGATTCGCTTGGAGAAGGCGAGTGTTACGGTCTTGCTGGTTCTCGAGGACCTTGAGCGTGTCGTTGTCAACGTACTTGCCCTGGGCAAGCTTTACCAGAAGGAGGTGAAGCTTCCGAGTCTGCTCGGTATTCGCTCCAATAGAAGACTTGTACACCTCGCATTCGCGAGCCAGCTTCTTCTGCAGCGTGCTGATGAAAACGTCCCGAGCTTGGACCTCGCAGTGAAGACGATTCAAATCCTCTGCGTGTCGCTCCATAGTGGCTTGAACAGTGGCGAGCATGGCGTCGTTCTTGGCGTTCGACTCGCGGAGAATCTTGACGTTGTGGTGTAAGGCTTCAATCTCAGCGTTGGCAGCCTTGAGGAATGTCTCCGCGTTCTCACGAGCCATGATGTGGGGTGCCACCGAACGTACGGCGGCAGCAGCCTCGGACTGAGCAAACCGCAACTGACGATCCAAGTCGGCAGCTCGTTCGGGTAATGCCGACAGCGCGTCAGGAACAGGTTGTATCGCAGCGAGGGCATCATCGAAACCAACGGCAGTCTCGAGGCGACGCTGAGTGTGTATATCGCCGTGGAGAGGAGGCGCAACGCTGAGCTGCACTTGGTGACGAGCCATTTCAGTCAAGTACGGAATTATCGAGGTCATCATGTGATCGACCGATGCCTCCGTACTTTCAGCCAGCATGGCGCGCAGCGAATCTTCGGTGAGTGGTGGCGGACCACCAGCTGGGGCAGGAGGAGCAGCAGGCGCCATCTCCGCGGGTTCAGCGACGACGGGGAGTGCTGCAGGAGCTACCACAGGGAGTGAAGAGTCCGGGGCAGCGGGCGCCGGAGGGTCGGCTGATGACGCTGCTGTCGGAGGAAGTGCAGCCGACTGAGGGGCGTTCGAACCCTCGGTCTTGCCCTCCTGAGAAACAAGTCGAGTAATGCGAGGTGATGAGCAAGGTACCGATGATTCAGGAGAAGGATGGGCTTACGTACCTTCAGTTCTGCTCACGTTCGCGACGTCTACGAGGATTGAGACGCTGAAAGGCGTCGGACACGGCTCGGCTCAGACGCTTGTACATACGGTGGCGAGATGGTGAATTGAAGAATGAAGAAATGTCACAACGGGCACCAGTACCGTGACTTCCATTGCGACAGGGGCAGTTGTGGTGTAGTGATTTCTCCGTAGTTGCGGATTATCACCCGTCGACAAAGACGTGACACCGCCCAAGTTGTTCAAGCGACGAACTTCCGGTCAGGTGATGTACGGAGACGCCAAGGTGCAAGGGACTCGACGGCGTCACCTCCGAATATTCAACGAGCATTGGATACGGGCATATGTCACTGAATCCAGGCTGTCCTTATTATTAATAA
>NW_003303653.1:81188-134603 GCF_000142945.1 Phytophthora infestans T30-4 | reverse complement strand
CTACGGTACGAACCCTCAGTGGCGGTTGGGATGAGTTCGCGGAAGACTCAGCGACCCTTGGAAGACACGTTCACCGTCTGGGACAGGGCGCGGACCGTTAAAGATGCTCATGCGACGGTGCAGACGACGCTTGGTATGCAAGAAGATCCATAACGGATCATTGTTCACTTGATATTTGTATACTTCATTAGGACTTCTTATTAGGAATAGACCCGAAAGGTAAGCTTAAATACAGAACAGAATTTCCACTCAAGCACACAGAGCGACGTCCGGCTTCAAGGTAAGCGTCAGGTCAAGCTTGTTTGAGTGTGCTATGCCTGTCGGTGAACTCGAAGCTCTGTAGCGAGGGTTCATCCGGCAAGGCCAAGAGACTTTGTGTATTGGCCGATTATTATCGGGAGGTTTTACGTGACGGCTTATTGTTGCCTATTTGCACGAGTGGGAGTGCTTGTTTTGCCTCCCTTTTATTCTTCCTACCGAGTGTTGAACACTCGGTGATCTCGTAAAAGGCTTACCCGTGCCTGGTACCCTTCCGCTGTTGGGACCACGAGGATTCAAAACACCTGCTAGCTTTGCTCGTGCTAGTAGCGTGTTCTTATTTTTACTGGTTGGCCTATATAAGTAGTTTACAAGGTCCAGTTTGTCCCGGTGCAAGGGCAGAACTGGGGTCTTCAGGTCCGCCCGAACGATCGTTTACTATCCTAGTAGACGTATTGTTGTGGGAACATCCTAACTACATTTGTAGCTAGAGTTCACGTGGGATTTCCAACACCACACAGATTCTGCCACTCTCTATAGCGACGGGATCCTACTGACACATATCCAGGTCACCTATGGATACCATCCTTCGCCAACCATCGCCCATTTTTCCTCATTGTAATCCAGTAACAGTCTCTTGTTACTGACATTCGTGACCTGAAGGTACTGTGATCGACCTGGCCCTTGGATTACTGTAGGCACCCTCTTCTCACCACCGTTTCTCATGTTCTACCCATTTCAACCGATCTGGCAGTTTCCAGGTCTCTCTGGGCTCGATCCAGGTCGTCTTATCCGCCCTTAAAATTCTCATCTTCGTCCCGTACAACGGTCGTCGTCCACTGAGCTGGATCCGCATCTCATCCGGGAAACACAGCGTTCCATCTGCCAGATCCAACCTTACCCCGGCTGGTACCATGAAATCCATCCCTAGGATGGCGTCTTGACCAGCGAGATCTTCAACCCAAATATCGGAACAGTATACCAAACAACCTGCCAGCGTGATCTTGATCCGCGCTCTCCCATTCGTACGTACACGCCTTCACCAATTCTAACACAATCTGGGATCTGACTCCCATCCACTTGGCACCCAACCTTACGAGCAAAGACGGTATCTAGTATAGACACCTCGACACCACTATCTAGTAGTAGGATTGCTTTTTCATTGTTGATCTTGCTTTCTACCTTGGCTTGTCGGAACCATTTTCCCGGGGCGTGATACTTCCAGTATCCACGGGACTCCCCTGTCAGCAGATCCATGGATCCAACATTTTCAGACCCACGGGATCCAGTGACCTGACGAACCTTGGTTGGATCTGCAGTGACCTCACCCTTGGTAGGCTCAAATCATTGGCCATGCTGTCGTTTCTCCCAATAACCGCGCGCTTCTCCCCTTTGTAGGTCCAGGGTTGAAGAGACTTCGGATCTGGCAAAATCATCCACTTGGCGCAAACTAGAGACCTTGGCAACTGACACTTCATGTAGATCACGTTTATTATCGACTGGATCTAGGGTCCTGCTACCTGGATCTAGCGATGCCTTGTTCACAAATGCATAAATGCAATACCTAGAGCGCTCGGCTCGTAGCGGATTCAAACCCGGCGAGCGTCCTAGTTTAACATCTTCTCTGCCACTTCTGGCAATATCCCTCTGTGCTTGGCTGGATCAAACCATTGTCGGATCTGGTTGAAGATCTCTTTCATCAGGCACTTGCCGGCGTCGTGGATCTCGCCACAACCGCGACACACGTAGAAGCAGTAATCTCCGGGATGACCCTTCTTGCCCACACTTCTCGCAAACCAGATGTTTCCAGCATCCAGCTTGTGTGTGCTTTCGGGATCCACACTGCAAGCACCTGATTTGTCCTGTGCCGTCCATGATATCTCGGGATCTGTACCCCCACGGTGTCCGGGTAAGGCATCACCAGTGCGGGAGTTGTCTCCAGTCTTCGTACGATCGTTTTGAGCGGTGAGACAGACTCTGCGGTAATCCTCTGGATCCGAGTCCGAACCATCGGATTTCGATTCAGTTCCTGAGTCGGGCGTCATGACTTGGTGGACACGTCGAGCTGGGGCCGTGAGCGTCGGAGCTTTTTGGCGATACTTGCCGGATCCGACAGCCGCCTTCTTCTGGCGGTGTTTCGCATGATCCACAGCCCGCAGCACTCTTTCAAGCTCATCTGCGCCTGGAAGACGTAACAGGGTCAGCCTGTCGGCCAGATCCACATCTCCCAACGTTTCAAAGAAATGATCCACGTGTTCCCGTAGTACCTTGGATCCCCCCTCCTTAATCTTCAACCTGGCCCGTAGACCGGCCACATTTAGCCGATGAAGATACTCCAGCGCAGATTCGTCCGATCGGCGGCGAGTGTGATAGTATTGTCGTGTCACTGACACCCCCAATCCACAGTACTGCGTTTGGAAACTGCGCAGCAATTCCGGCCACTTGTTCCTAGTGCATCTGCCCAGCTGCCGATGCCAGTTTCTGGCTGGCCCTACCAGCAGGTCCGCAAACATCAGACACTTTTCAGCATCCAACGCTTGATCTCCTATGATGGCCGACTTGACTTTGCTGATCCAGGTTCGCGCTCGGTGTTCGTCTTGATCCTTGCCCGTAAACTCCTTTAGGTCCGATATGGCTGAGATCCGTACCCTTTGGATGATAGACGATCCATCCGTCCCAGCTGCAGCTGTTGCTACCGCCGCTGGTGAGAGGGATGAGACGTCTAGATCATCTGGGTCGAACATATCATGGGAGTTGTCTCCCTCCACCGACTCCATTCCCACGTCTCGTGCTCCATGGTCACGGAACACTTGCGTTTGCGGCTTGGGTGCCCTCATGCCTTGCTCGGCCAGGAAACGACTCATCGCAGCTTCGAAGTGTCGTTGCAGGGTGCCCGAGGAAGTGTCGGAAGAGCCTGTGGCCGTCTGGTCCGCTAGTGAGGCATAATCCGTGAGGCGATTACCTTGAACCCGACCTGACGATAATCCCACTGGCTTCTTACTGGATCTGGCTCGATCCTGGTTGGATGGTATCAGATCACGGGTATGGCGTCCTGGATCCCGAGTCTTCACACTCGAGGGCGCTTTCTGTCCCCGGATCCTCGCCTGCGCTTCCAGCATGGATGCCCCAGAGGGACCCAAGGTCATGCGTCGCGGCTCGGACGACGTATCTGACCCATCCTCCGCCGCGGATTCGTAGTTAGAGGATGCAGCGTGGCTGACCCTGGGCGACGACACTGAATCTATAGTCTGCGACCTTTCTCCGGTGATGGACTTGACTCTGACGAACAGGTCCCGCGTCGCGGATACTATGAGATCCAAGTCTAGCTCGAAGATATCCTCTGCATCAAACGCACCAGCTACGATGCCTGAATCCGTAAGCAGACGTAATAGATCCTTGACTGTCACTAACTTGTTCGCCGTTTTCGTTGGTGCTCAAACCGGTTCCCTTGGATCTTCGATCTGTCTTGAATTCAGGATCCGCATGACAGGATCTTGATGCAGAAAATTGCGTAGAGCTTGGTGGCGATATACAAACTCTAGATCCTTGTCGGGCCAGCTTGACCTGGATCCAGCTTGAACTTTTTCCGACTCTGGAGCTTGCATCTTCTTCCGCGTAGTCTTACTCGTGTCGGTCTTCTTTCTCGTGTTTTCGACTAGAGGGCTTGGGTTTAGGTACGGTGATAGCTTAACCGGTGAATCTGCAAATGCATACCGTTTCGCCTTCACTTTCCCTTGTTTTGTTAGCGGATCTTGACTTGCGTCAAGATCCGCAGGGGTCCCCAAGGGGACCTGGGGAGCATAGAGAGGTTTCTCTCTAGATCCGGATCCACCTCTCTTCCGTCGACAGAGCTCCTCCCAGGATTCCATCGATCCGCGGATCTTGCTTCATTCAGCAGCGTCTTGGTCGATACGATCTCCGACGACGCCTCTTCCTCTGGCTGAATCTTCACTTGAGCATCTTCTTGGGCGTCACGGCGAAATCCCGAGTCACCAAAAGATCCGGGCACACGCACCATTGTGGTGTAGCGGGATCAGCAAAATCGGCGAGATTGCTGGATCCAACTTACCAACAGCGCCCAGACACCGACTAGCGGAGGGGGCCCCCCGATGATCCGTGATCTGCTGAAATTGCCTCACCTTGTGCACCCGTCGGTGGGGCGGGATCTTGCTCTCTCGGTAACTTCCGATGAGTTCGAGTGGTGAAGCTTGAGTGTCTTGGCGAGACGTGGGGATGGGGTGGAGCATCTTCACTCTGCGTCCGTAGTTGCTTCTGGATCCTAGGCGATTTTTCGGGCTTGGTGGATCCAGGGCCTAGATCAGGGATCTGGTCGTAGGGTTGCCTTGCGGGTGTGCGTTTCGTCGTACTTGCCGCCTCCTGTGACGGGATCTTGAGAGTTGAGAGCCTCTAGGGTGTGGCCGGCCAAGTAGTAAGCCCGGTTAGCCTTTTGGATCTGCACGTGTAAAGGAAAGCTCACTAGGTTGTAGATCTGGCCAATGTATTATCCAGTTATCACTACCAACCCTAGTTTCGCAATTCCCAACCCTCACCGAGCTCGTACGGCCAATGTAGTTCCGATTCTTGAGGACAGGAAGGCACTTGCGTTATACTGTGCAAATTGAGGTCTGTATTGATAATTAAGCCTATACCTACCTGGAATTCTACCTTCTATGTCTTTCACCTGCTAAATTATCTACCAGGCTCGGCCGCATGTCCTTTTTCTTCTTGCCCCATCATCCCAGATCAGATCCACCGGATCCATGGCGTAATCATTATGGTCGCCACATTATGGGTACACTTGTCCGGATCCAGGTTACCTTGATCCATACGCTCTTCATGGATCTGAGCTCTCCAATCTTCCAACATCGTCTTACGACCACCTGCGATCTCTATCACTCCACAAAAATATGTGATTCGTTGCATCCAACATTCCCCTATCCTGGATCCAAGTCACTCCGTGTGGGATCCCCACCCCCTTGGATCCGGACTCGGAAGTGTGGGATCTAAGACATATCGTGGTGGATCGTGCCTTCTCATTAGTTGTTGATACCAGATCTACCTTCAGATGACACCTACCATCCTTCCTTCATAGGATCCCCACTTGGTCCACCTGTACATGGTATATCCCATATCCCCTAAGTGAACTCAGGTGAGGATGACCACTTAGTGGATCCTGCCTTCCCATACGTTATCCATACCAGATCCATCGTCGGCCCATACAGGATGCCACTTTATCTTGGCCAATCCACTTCGAGCAGCGTGGATCCATGCCGAGCAATCCAAATCCTCCCTAACCACTTGGTGCTGTCACTAATTTGGGATAGTGACCCCTTGTCAGATCCATTCTCTTATTTCTGAGAAAGCATTTTACCACACTACGGAAGAGTTTTGACTTCTCGATGATCCCGGTCTTCTCACTCCAGGTGAGGCGAAGGCGCTCTAGAAGTTTCTTGGGCATGACTTTAGCGCTAGTGGCGGCGTTGCGTGCGGTCGCGAGTAGAATTGGAAATGCGCTATGGTAAAGTAGACAGCGGCTACCAATACATGTTCATGCATAAATTATGTCTAGCGGTCTACTAGACCCGGTCTAGTGGTTGAACCAGTCTGGGCTATCCGTATTTCCAGAGTTCCGTGCCAAAGTGACGGCTCATCTGAAAACTATACAGTTCTCCTCCAAATAGCAGCCAATAAAACTAACGCAAACACCACTGGAAAGAGGAAATCAAGTAGAATCGAAAGTGCCCTCCTGCACCTTAAGGCGCAAAGAACGCGGTGACAAATCGCTTAATACGTTGTGAACCAAGCACACAACGAACGGGTTGTGCCATGAAAGAAGCCGGATCAGCTGAAGAAGTAGCGCAAGCAGATGCTGTTGCTGCAGTGAAAGCGAAGCGGTTATTTTTTAGAAAAGCAAGTGAGGAGTACAGAGTGGGTCCAATAAAAATTTAGCGTCGTGTAACCGGACAAGTAGCAATGGATGCTAGAAACAGTCCTTCTCCTGTCTTAACGAAGGGTGAGACAAATGGAGTGATCGGACCTGTTAACAACGTTCGGATCACGCCCAGTGCTTTACAATTGAGGAGTTGGCTTTGTTTATTCGCCGTGTTGTGGAGAACAGTCCACATAGGCGCACCATATCCCCGACACTTCCTTCTCTCAACTAGTGTTACGACTTTATTGCGTTACACAAGGACGTTTTTGGGCCAAGAAAATCCCAAAACATGGAGGAGAGTCGAGCGAAAGCGTTCATATAAATTTGCACGAAGGGCACGCTCGACAAGACCGGAAAGGTCGTGTATTCTGCGATTGTGTAATACCTGTATGTAGTATACAGCTTGAATTGTCATTACAAATTTCAGGACATAGTAGGAATGGGACAGCGCTGGCACGGAACTCTGGAAAATTTGAAAGCCTTTTTCCACGTTGCGCTGCTATAGCTATCACAGCCGAAACTTCCGTAGTGTTGCACTGCATGTGCTCGTTGGGCTTTCTACTTTCTCCATGTACCCTCTGGTTGCTTTAAATTCCCCTAGGTTGTGACTTTTTTATGAGCTCAGAAGTGACACGAAACTTTGGAAATACGGATACTGCTTTTTTTAATCAGTAGTAGTGCATCAGTATATCCGTGATGTCGAGGGCGACATAAGGTTTGACAGTAAATTAATTGTACCCCCGTTGCTTCAGGAGGCAGACTACTACCGGTCTCGGAATCGGAGTTGCGAAAGCTCTCTATGATTAGTGGCTCTCACGAAGCTCTTGTCACAATGAGGTCGTTGGTTCAAATTGACAATCTTAATCTTGCGAGGTGCGTAATGGGAAGGTGGTTGCAGAATGTGTTCGATTGGTTGCTTGCAGCTTTTACGTCCCAAATAACTATGTACGCTTGGCCAAATATGATCTGTGGAATGGTATGGGGGGTAGCACTTTTTGTGCGTTGGTTCAGGACTTTCATGGTTGCTGATTGGCTTCTCGCCATTTTTTAAAATGTTATGCTAAAGCTCCATGAGAACCACTTACAATTAGAGCCGTTCTAAGCCAAAAAATAGTAGTGGATGAAGAGCTTTAGTGGACCGTCCTTTTTGTGTATGTTGTGGTTGAGAAGATTTGTTTTGGGTCGAGCCACAAAAATTGGTCATAACTGGAGAAGGTGGGCAAACTTTGAAATGTCGATCGAAGAAGTTAAAACAATAAAATAAAACAGCATACGTTTGCATGATGTTGACCATCCCACATGTCCAAAAAAGATGGGTGGGCGTGGATCTGGTTTTAATTTGGTGTCTACCAACACATGCTTTCTCGCGATGTAATTGGCCACTTGTGCTATTCCACCATTTGTTTTGGCTAAGAACGATCCTCAGAAAGCCTTTACTGCTAAATTTCTAATGAAATACCAGCCACAATAACCACTGGTTCGATAATTTATGTGTAAATTAAAAGAAGCCCATTCAATACCGGTACGTATGGTATTCTGTATTTTACAAAAATGCATGAGCTCCACGACGCATTTTCTCTGCGTCAGCGCGCACGGACAAGTTGTCAAACAAACTGCTGCTTTTTGGGGGGAGTACAGCAAGCTGTAAGCAAACTGCTAACAGCTTAGTTTTGGTTTTTGCGCCAAACGCACAGAAAAAAACTATCGTGAAACATACAACCAAATAACAAATCGCGCTAGCTGACATCGCAGTGAAAGCCAGGGTTCCTCAGCATGAGCTGTTGTGATAAAGGTGAAGCAGCATGTTGAGAGGCTACGCTCTACAATGGACCTTTTCTTGGGTCGTATACGGGTAGGATCGGAAATTAGGTCGACTGCCAAGTGTCGTTAGCAGAAGGTCGGGCCTGTTGCTAGGCGTACTTAAGTATACATCTATGCTGGCATGCACGCGTGGTCTTGGGCTGACTCCGTGGCCTTGTGGTGGATCCCAGACTTGAATCTGCACAAGGGCTTAACCGAAGACCAAGTCTCTAGCCGAGCCTGCGGCGTACGAAGGAAGCACTACGGCTCACACCTTCTTGGTATGATAGAAATTCCTCCTTTATTAATGATAGAAGGAAAGCCGTTAAGTTTCTTCCAGTTCCACGTGCCCCGCCCAAGCACAGACCTCACGACCAAGCCTCCGAGAGTTCTCGGGTGGGCCACCCTGAGTCATGTATCACAACGTGACCATCTTCATCGATGAAACGTTTTGTTCTGTGCCGCGCGGGCTCAAGAAATTTTCATCTTGATGGTAAACGACAGAGCTAGTACGTTCAATGTTCCTGTCTTCTTCGTGTTATGTACTGGGGAAACACGGGATATTTTTTTCGACATTTTGAAGCTCGTTTTCCGAGGCATCTCTGCAAAACTATCACCAAGTGAAATTGTGTGCGATTTTGAACAGCCACTAATTGATCTCAGAAACGGTTTGAGAACGCGTTGATGATCGGCTGCTTGTTTCACTGGAAACAAGCAGTCAGCCGCTGGATGAAATCAGCGCATCACATGCCAGAGAAGGAGATCAATATCGCCACGACCAAATGCGTTATCGACATGCTGACGCTTGTGGAGCCTGACCTGGTTCATGGCAATGGTATCAAATGGGTAAAGCGAGATATTTGCAAGCGTTGCGTTGCTGAAGACGTCGTGTAATCTCACCCAAAACGGCGAGAATTTTGGGGGAACTTTCGTGCAACGTGGATGCGTCGGTACAGTATTGAAGAGTTGAATGTGCACGGAGTGCAGCGCGATATTGTTGATGAAACCAACGCCCGTTGGGGCGCTTCTATTGCAAGCTCAACAGTTCCTGTAAGCCACACCCCAGTCTTATCACGCTTGTCTCCATATTTTGCAGCATCTCGCATAATTACATTGAAAAGCTAGCTAATGTGGCTATGCTCCTGCCCACCACCAGACGGAGGAGCGCGTCATGAAGCACCCGGACATGGAGCTGTTGCGATTGGGGCCCTATTCCCCAATGTGCAATCCTATTAAAGGATGTTTCAGTGTGCTGAAGGCGCACATTAAAAACTATTTCGCGGTTTACCGCGAAGAGATTTGTGACCGCTCTCGAGAACCTGATCACAACGGAGAAGTGTTGTCGCTTGCCGAGCGCCAAATGCGCATCCTGGAGCGCGCTGCGGAGAGCAACATGAAGTTCATCACGCCGGTGTTGGTGGCAAACATGGAGCTGCACTGTCGCGACTCGGTGAATCGTGCTGCGGACGGTAACGACATGGTATACGGAATGTAATGTTTACGACATTGATTGCGATATTTCCGACTTTGAATGCAGAATTGAAATTGCTAAATCAATATTTATAAAACTTTGACAAAAAGAAATTGCGACTCTCGAGTTTGATTGCAGATTACTACGAAGTTGGACGCACAAAGGTGTAGTTGTGGGCAAAAACGAGAAGAAGTCGTGTAGATACTGATTAGACTTCACCACACAGACTCACATATATTCACATTCTATATACATCAGTAAATGGTTTCTGGTAATATGTACTTTTGGTCGGGTCGGCAGTTTAGGTCGGCAGAAGCACGCGACCAAAGGTCCCGATCCTACCCGTATACGACCCAAGAAAAAAATCTGCGCTCTACAAGTACGAAGATAACGTAGTATGGATAGATCAGTTTGAGTTTTCTTAGCGCCATCGCCGCTAATTTAAAAGCTGCCCGCGTTATCCTACAGTGACTCGGCCACCATCACAGTCGACACTACCATTGCTTAAATAACGTAGAGCTACGCACTATCACCTCCGCGGCCGGTAGATTAATACGCAGAATCTTCACTACAATGGTAGGCGAAGTGAAGGCTCTGCGTGTCCAGCTACCGATCGTGGTATCTTGACCCATTTTTATACTTAATCGTGTTTGTGTTTGCTTCGTTCGCGTGATGACACCGCTATGATATACGTCATAGTGTGATCTAATGTAGCACCATAATTGACAGACATTACTAGTACAGCTTTTGGTGTCTTGTTAAACTAGCATCAATGATAGGAAGCGTGAAAACCTGCACTGGGCCAAAGCAACCACGGGTCGCTAAAGCTCATATTAAGAAATACCAGGCATAATACGTGTTCGTGAGACCCTTAATATATATCAAAGAGTTTAAACTGCATATTACAGTCTCGCGCTGTGTTTGCGCCTCCCAGTGTCAGAAAATATGTTATTCACCCAAAAGTCACACACCAACTCAACTAAGTACGGTCACAGGAATTTCAAACACATTCTTGCTCCATATTAAAGGCTGCGGGAATCGCTGCAGTTAGAAGGGACTAATCCTTACTTTATCATGTAACCGTAGAACTAGGTTCGTTAAGTGAACTACCTCGGACAAACACGCACCGTGCGTATTGCATGCGGGTTTCTAATTTAGAATTTAAAATAATTCCTTTCTATGTCTATTGACCAATTAAGAGAAACTGTCAGCTACTTCAGAAGTACAAAAACTCATCCCTTCTTTTGATTGTATGTTTTAATCTAGGAAAGAGTGAAAGGCGGTATGGACACCAAGTGGCTTCTGCGTCCTAAAACAATTAACATTCGTTCATTTCGCAAAAAAAAAATCTATTCAGAATCAAAGCGTAAGGCATCCAAGACCTCTGCAAAGGGATTGGCATTGCACTAGCTGCGCAGCGCTCACAACACACCAAGCAGATCTCGTTGTCAGAGTCACCGCCATATCTAAAGAGCCCCCACTTTCTCGCTAAAGTATGCTGCCGTTTGCAGCTCTTAGACAACACGTGCACTCTTTCACTTAAATATTCAGCTAACGCTGCTGGTGCAGATGGTTGACCTTTTAACCTCCCCCACTGTGCTTAGCAACGCTAGCCCGGCTCGTGGGGGGATTAGGGAGGCGTTCCTACAGCATATACTCGTACTGTACAGTGCAGAAGTGTGTCGATACACACCGAATTTGGGTGCAGCACAGTCGTGGTACGCATCGATGTGTTGGAAATCGTCTCTAAGCTTATTACAACGTAGTAATTTTGATGTGCTCTACTGCCTTGAATCTCGAGTTCTTTTATAAGGCAATACCCAGGCGATTAAAAAATCAAAGAATTCTTATTTTCATTGGTCGTGTATAAGGTATCCTATAAGAGGGTGAAATCAACAAGGGATCTTAATAAGGGCCCTTGTTGTGCTATCTAATAGTGGCACGATAGTCAGATTTTATGTGGGTCTCTTGTTCGTATCCTCGTTAGGGTAAAATTTTATTTAATAGCCAGGGAAATACGTTTCCAGTAGGTATCTATTACCTTCTGCACTGCGTCGGCTCCACTTTTCGGTGGATCAGCCGCAATCCTATTCTTCAACAAGCCCCAAATAAGTTCGATCGGCTGCAACGTTGGATGATAAGGCGGTGTGGTGAATCACAGGTATCAAGCCGGATTCCACTGCCATCAAGCTGCCGACTAGACAGTGAGCAACCTGGTGCATCCAGGTTTATCACAGACGGAGAGGTGCCTGACTCTGGCGCGTCCAATTAGTATCCTCTACCTGGCTAAATTTTAATGGATCTTGTAGGACAGACCGCCAGTGATCCAAGTGGAATCTCTGGCTGTCTTGCATGTTACCTTTGATGCTGTCACCAGCATCAGAGCTGTACAGTTCATTGAAGACGGAGGGTTGGTGACGACTAACTTATCCTCTCACTCTACAATCTGCTAGCAATAGCCTACATCAATACACTAGGCTACAAGTTTCCCGCAGGCTTGCCACCTGCCCTGCTTGGTGTTTGGTGTTACTTCAACTTCCGGAAAACACCACAAAGAATTCTTTAGTGGGTCGTACTACTCCAACAACGTAGTACTCGACTTGCTTGCCAAATTGCAATCTTCACTACGGTTATCGGTCGTCTTCTCTGATCAAGTGTCGACGCCTACTGTGAAAGACCAAGCGTACCACTCGCTCGTCATGTCGAAGAGGCGTGTGGTTAGTGCTGATTTGAATGATGAGGAGGAGTCCTACCAACACTCTTCAGTGGTACCAGTACCCATTTTTGCACCCATTCTACCACCAAACCTGAGCTCTAATTCCCACGAGGCATTGGTCAAGTGGAAGAAGCGGCGCGTCGAGTATGCAGCCAAGATGAGAGCCCGCTGTCGGAGCTCTGGGGAAGATTATAACCTGGTGACGCAGGGAGTAAAGGAGTCGTTTGATTTAAACCTCCTGTCGACGTTCTGTTCGCTGCGCCTCCGTAAAGACGTCGCAGACGTTACTGAAGACCAACTCATCGCTGAGGTTACGGCGCTGTTAGGCAAGGTCAAAAATGATGATCTACCTGACATTAAGGCGCTGTTTGCGAGGGAACTACAGATGGATCTCAAAGAGACTGATGTAGACGCCCGCGTGTTATCCTACTTCCAGCGTTTTGCTGAAATCGTCCTCGAACATGGGCTTGAAGAGGTTTTTTCTGGCATTGATGGTGAGACTGAAAAGTGCAAACGCCTCATGTCAAGCCTTGCCCCTCCCGTTCTGAAGGAGGACGTTAAGAATGCCGTTCGGTGGACTCATAAAGAGGCTGGTAGGAGCATGCAGGAGCTATACACGCTGGTTTACGAGAAGGCTGTTCAACATGAACGCCATTTCCAGCAAAATAAGCGAATGCGGCTGATGGTGAGGGACAAATCCACTCAATCCAAATCTGCGAAGGACACTGGGAAGGCTGCCGTCCAGTCGAAGAAGGCTGCTAATACTGAGCCTGAGAAGAAGAAGTTCAAGCAGACGAATGCTGAAAGGAAGGTCGAAAAGAAGACTGACAAGAAGAAAGAGAAACAACCTGCTTCGCGTAAAGAGCCACCTTCTCCATGCCCAAAATGCCAAGAAATGCACTGGCTCAGCGATTGTACGAAAGCGACTGAAGCAGAGAAGGTCGTACTACGTGGGAAGCTTCGTGAAGCGTCCAAAGCAAGAAAATCTCGCACGAAGAGATTAAAAAGGCTGATGCCGTCCACTTCCCGTACTGTGACGATTAATGGCGTTTTGGATTTGCCCTGTTGCCCAGATACTGGCTCAGATCATACCGTGATTAGCCGTTCGCAGTGGAAATCATTGCTTGAAGTTGACCCAACGGCGCAGGAAATTCCTTTGGACACATCGGCACGCAGCCTAGCGTATGGTTCTCACCCGGTCGCGGCTACGAAAAAGGCAGTGCTACATGTTTTGATCCACACGGCTGCTGGACCGGTACAACTAGCGGAAACTGTGCCGTGCCTCATCATGGATGTGGATGATGATGAATTTATCATTGGACGAGATCTGTTAACGTCTTTAGGTATTGATGTGGATCGTCAATTGGAACAACTTGCCTCTCACGTGGATGATGAAACTAGTGGAGACCCTTTCAAGTTGGAAGCTGACGAACTCCCTGCAAATCCGACTCATGTGGCCAGTGACGAAGAAGTTCGTGCTGCAGTTGAGGTTCTAATAGAAAGGGCCTTGAAGAATGGATTTCCACCGGACAAAGTGGATAAGTTGCGAGTGATTGTACACATGTACGATGTGTGGCGTTTGGAACTCCGTGACGATCCACCTGCGCGTGTCCCGCCGCTCGAAGTGCGTTTGAAGGAGGGGGCTAAGCCATGCAAATGTAAGCCCCGCAAATATCCTCCGCATGTTCGCCAATTCTTACGGGAGTTTAACACTATGCTTGTTGAACTAGGATGGATCTACGAGAACCCTACAAGCCGGTGGGCAAGCCCCGTACTACCCGTCAAAAAGTCTTAAGAGCTAATGGACATGCGTCAGACTACGGATTACCGCGAATTTAATTCAAGAACGGACATTATGGCTGCCGTGATGCCGATACTTTCTTTGGTAATGGAAAATGCACGTGGAAACAAACACTTTGGACTTTTCGATTTCATTAAGGGTTTCGGGCAGCTACCTCTTGCTGAGTTCTGCCAGGAATGGCTTTCGTATATGACTGATGAGAAGATCTACACTCCTCGACGTGTCCCCCAAGGCTGTGGTGATGCTGCAATCTACTTCCAGAAGACAATGGAGAAGTGTTTTGCTACACTACTCTACAAACATCTTCTTGTATGGATTGACGATCTGTTACTTTATGCAGAAGACATCAACACGTATTTGGAGAAACTGAAGGAGTTGTTTTCACTATTGGATGAGTTTGGCCTGAAGCTCAGTGTGAAGAAGTCCAGTCTATACCAACAGGACGTGAAGTGGTGCGGCAAGTTTATTGATGCCAACGGTGTACGTCACGACCCTGCCCGGATTGAAACACTCTGTGCAATGCCATATCCAAGTACGGCTGGGGAGCTGCAGCAATTTCTTTGCGCCACAAACTGGATGCGCGAGAGTCTCATTGACTATGCCCGTCAAGTTTCTCCTCTTCAACACAAACTGGACGAAGCTTTGGCGAAAACCCGCCGTACGAAGCGAGAGGCAGCTGGAATTTTGATCGAGTTTAGCGCTAATGAGAAGGCTACATTTGACAGAGTGAAGGCAATGCTGGCTTCATCTGCTACGCTCGCTTTCCCTGATGATTCAGCAACTACGTGCCTGCTAACAGACGCATCGGATATTGGCTGGGCGCTAATCGTGACTCAAATTAAGGGCTACAACCCTAACGTCCCTGTCCAGGACCAGCAGCACCAGCTTGTTGAATGTTTGAGCGGGACGTTCACTGGGAGCCAGCTCAATTGGACAGTGATAGAGAAAGAAGCGTTTCCAATCGCTTTCGCCTGTGACAAACTAGATTACTTGCTGCTGAGACCCCAGGGCTTTCGATTGTTTTGTGACCATCGTAATTTGATCCATGTCTTCGCCCCGGACGAACATGTCAAGAAGCATGTGAAAGGAAAACTGTTACGGTGGGCTCTAAAACTGATGAACTACAACTACGTGATTGAACATATCGCTGGACCCCAGAACGTTTGGGCCGACATGATCAGCAGGTGGGCCGGAAATCACGCTACTGGCACCGCCACGATCCAGAGGACTCGCTCGCCTTCAGCTGCACCTCAACAAGAGTCAACTACGGAGGCGACGGAGCTGAGCATTTCGGCGTTTCGCCCTCTGGACGATGCCAATTTTGTGTGGCCTACGTTTTCAGAGATTTCGCTGGTTCAGTCCCGATACGAACCCCCACAAGGCGTCGAGCGTACTGAGGCTGGTGTTCTTGCGCTCAATAATCGGGTCTGGATTCCTGTAGAGGCGAAGGACCTCATCACGCGGTTGTTCATCATTGCACATTGTGGCGCACAAGGCCACCGCGGAATTGCCGCCATGGTGGAACATATTCGACGTTTGTTTGCGCTGGAGAACCTGCGCCCTATAGCGTCCACTTTCGTCCGCCAGTGTCGTCTGTGCCTGCATTCAAAAGGGGGGAATATCATCCCCAGACCTTGGGGTGAAACGTTTGAAAGCAGTGAACGCAATGGTTTGCTACATTTTGATTTCCTTTCGATGGGTGATGGTTTTGGAGACTCCAAGTACATCTTGGTGCTTAAAGATCATGCCACCCATTTCTGTGAGCTGGTCACGGCAGACACAGCCGACAGTGCAGTGACAGTTGAAGCGTTCCTTGATTGGCATTCTCGGTTTGGACTGCCACCGAAATGGATTTCAGATCAAGGCTCCCATTTCAAAAACGAAGTGGTGAGTGAGCTTTCACGCCGCCTGCGAACGCAGCAGGAGTTCACGCCTGTCTATTGCCCGTGACGGGTCGGTAGAGCGCGTAAACAGAGACATCCTCCAAGTGATCCGAACAATGATCCTGGAGTACAAGATTGCTCACCGCGACTGGGTCTACTTGATACCAATGGTACGATCGAGCCTCAACCACACAGCAGTGCCATCGTTGGGTAATAGAGCCCCGTTGAGTTATTTACTGGATTACCGTGTCCGACACCTCTCCGAGAATTTTACCTGCCTAGTACTGGGGAGTTCAAGGAGGTGCCCACAAGTGACAAGATCAATGGTTTTCTCGATGACCTGCGCAACAGCATACAAGCCATGCATAAGGTGGTTGAGGATCAACGCATGAAGCAAAGGATGCTGAACAAGAAACGAGAACGTGGTGAGAATATTGTGAATTTTACGGAAGGCGACTATGTTCTACGCTCGAGGGTGGACGAGAAGAGGAGTAATAAGTTGCTTGTGACGTGGGTGGGACCATATCGCGTTGAACGTGCTGACGCACATTCATTCTCAATCAAACACCTCATCACCGGGGCTGTGTTAGATGTCCATGCCTCAAGACTGAAGTTCTATGCAGACTCCAGTCTGGACGTCACCGAGGAGCTCCTGGAACACATCTCGTCGCAAAGAATCGTCTTGGCGATCGAGAAGTTCAAGAGCCACAGGTGGAACACTGCAATTAGTGATTTTGAAATCTTGGTTCAATGGAAAGGACTCGAGGCCATTGAGGACTCCTATGAACCACTGGCCAGTTTGGCTAGGGACGTTCCCATCCTAGTGAACCAGTACGTGGCTGCTGCTGATCAAGAGCTCAAGGCACACTGGCAGCGCGCGACCACGGCTGGAGAAACAGCTCAACAAGGACGGACAGTCGCGACAGAGACGGTAAGGCCGACGGACAAGAGTCGCCGGAGGTCCAGGCGTCGACGACCGCTGCGTTTAACAACAAATGTTCAGATACCCGATAGAAGTCTCCCCGCTGCAGTTGTGCCACAGATGACAGGGGTTGAACTTGGATCTGACAACAACCAACCGACTACAAACACTGGTGAAAGTGTGAGTAGACGTACTCGCTCACGAACTACTGGAGTCAACAGACAGGTGACCCTCACCAGCACGAGAGAGTAAACATCCAAGGCTGAAGCGAAGAGCTGCTCCATGATCGACCAGGGCCAGACATAGATCTGACTGCCAAGGCTATAATAGGGGTAGTCGAAGTTCGGCCGCGGAATCAAGCTTTGGGGGCTGTGTGGTGAATCACAGGTATCAAGCCGGATTCCACTGCCATCAAGCTGCCGACTAGACAGTGAGCAACCTGGTGCATCCAGGTTTATCACAGACGGAGAGGTGCCTGACTCTGGCGCGTCCAAGTTAGTATCCTCTACCTGGCTAAATATTAATGGATCTTGTAGGACAGACCGCCAGTGATCCAAGTGGAATCTCTGGCTGTCTTGCATGTTACCTTTGATGCTGTCACCAGCATCAAGCTGTACAGTTCATTGAAGACGGAGGGTTGGTGACGACTAACTTATCCTCTCACTCTACAATCTGCTAGCAATAGCCTACATCAATACACTAGGCTACAAGTTTCCCGCAGGCTTGCCACCTGCCCTGCTTGGTGTTTGGTGTTACTTCAACTTCCGGAAAACACCACAGGCGGCGTGTAGTACGGTCGATTGTTGTAGCGTGTTGCAATGGTGTTAGCCGCGTAAACGGCCTTCGGTTTGTTGAGTTTGGCCAAACTGAGCAGTACATCTCTGTTGGCAGCTCGGTTGTAAACCAACATGACTGAGAAAATATAAAAAATTAGCGATTTTCATTATTAAAAAAAAACTTACCGACTGTATTAATGTGAGCTTCGAGCCAACTTCGCAGTGACTTCGTTGTTGGCATTAAGTTGGTCATCTGCTTGTGATACCCGGCGCCATCCATGTGGATGTTACAGCCACCATAATTGTCCTCCAACGTCTTGCACAACTTCTCGAACCACGCTTCAAACAACTCAGAGTTGAAGTTGCCATGATAGTCCTCGGTTTCATCTTGCTTTCGCTTTTTTGACGCGTTCCAGCATTGTATAGACCCCTCTACAAACTTGGCGTAGGTTGTACGCCCCCTACTTGCTACAATACATGCCGCAACAATACATGCACTACCAAAACAGTCAGTAAAATTACAAAAAGTAAAAAAAAAAACATAATACCGGTCGCCTTTTCCATTTTTGTTGTAGCGAATATTATCTGACGAGAGCCACGTCTGGCCGCGAACATATTTTGCATTGCAGAATGATTTGTCCAAATAAACTTCTGGTCGATCAACTGCGTCACCGACTCGATTCGCAATTTTTTTCCTTAGATACTCGTTACGAAAAGCAACATTTGCTTCGGAATCTGCGTACATGTGCCTGTTTTCACCTTTCACGTAGCGAAAACCTAGCTCACATAAAACTCGTTGCATTGTACGATCAGCAAGATGGGTCCCTGTCACTTCTTGCAGATGGAGGCTAATGCGAGTAGCTGTAGTTGGTCTAACAGCTATATTTTCTCGTTCGATGAATTGACGGATTGTAGGCTCGATATCCGTCAGGTCATAATCTCGCTTTCGACCTCTGTCGTTTTCACTGGGCTCTGTACAAATATTAGTTTAAAAAGGAAATATTACAATATCAGTTATAATTGATATACCTCAAAATCAGTGTCTGGGTTATTCTTTTTCTCATTAACCACGAGCACAACCAAGGCAATCAGAGACCAGTTGGCGTGTCCTGATGCCTTTGAAGAGGCCTTGTTCCTTCTGGCTTTTGAAATACTCGTAGCTGTTCACAATCATCCGCTTCTCTCCTGGGCAGAACTCGTGCTTGCCGGACATTTTCGCTGACCTTAAAGGATGCTTCTGGCTAATTGATGAGTTCTACCGCCCTCTCAAGACACTAAGTTATATATAGCACTTTTATTTATATCAAACAGACAATTATTAGACTTTTTACAGTCTGCATAGGATGGGTTACAATTTCTGGCCCAATGTGCAATGTCGCCTACAATAATACAAAATCGGAAACAGCTCCGTTCATATAGCAGCCTGGTCAGGGTTAGGATAAACAAACAAATTATAGTTTTCTTAGTTAACCCGAAGGCATACATTTTAACGTATTTTTCCTATCGCTCTTCAGAATTTACTTCTATTGGCTAAACGTTACAACGTCACCTCCTGCAAAAAAAGGGGCCACATTGTTTTACTTCATTTCACTATGTAATCTACGGGGGTTTTGCCTCTACCTGCTTGAATGCCTTTACGCGACTTGCGAGCGCTTTGCTAAAGAAACTGTTTAGATCGACTCTGAAATTGAGCCACGGTTACCCAAGAATGGGGCAATCCAAACCGATATCGCATTGCGGATACCTTGGGTCTAGTCACTGCGCGTTCGAAAGGAGAAAACGGGACTGTCCCACACACGACCGATAACATTCGTAACAAACTTGCGTTCAGACGTTAGCAGTAGCTGGGTCAGGATTTTGTTTTGCCGCGAGAGAAGATTTTTCAAATTCAGGAGAGCTTGCTAGCTCTCCACGTTTTTTTCAGTGTTTGTGCATGTGTAGCTGCAGCCCGCGCAGCTTTTCTTACCACGGCATGACGCTGTAGCTGGTTGAAAAGTGTAGCAACAAGCGTCCGTTTCCTTCAAATCTTCCATCGTGATATGACATTAAATGACGGCACAGGTCACTTGAAAAAGACCCAGATCGGAGCATTTCATCACCCATCATGAATAGCGTTGGAAACGCACCAGCTATTTAATGACCATTTTCATCCCACTCAACTATTGGAGCAGCACCTCGTCGTACTACAGTAATATATTTCGTAGTAACGGTGTCAATCATAGCGTCAACAATTGTAGCCTGAACCGTGTTTTGAAGATGTCAGAGAAAAACCTTTCTTTGACATCTCCACTTTCACGAACACTATCGTCATTGAAGGCGAGCGCATCGGGATGTCCAGCACAGCAGTAATAATAAGCGAGAGCGAGTCGCGGATCTCCTGTATACGCTGGGTTGTTTGCCATAAGTAAAATATCTCCTTCTGAAATTTCGTTTTGGCAACAAGGCAGACTTCGCGAGAGATTGCAAGCGTTCTTCGATTCTTTCCGGCTCGATATTTGCTTCAGTAGGTTCAATTACTTACTGCACAATGCGTCCTGTAAACGCAAACTTTATTTAAAACAGCACCCAAATCTAAAAAGTAAAAGCAGGCTCAGTAAGAAACCACCTGCAGAGTTTTTGTCAATTACTTGTTTTTGGAACACTCGGTACTTCCTCATATAAGCTGCCGTATGGTCCCGTTTACTGTAGCCCGCCTGGTAGGTATTTCACCATAACCTGAACGAACAATAGTAATCAAAGTAGCAGAGACGTTATAGCATCGAATAGATACCTTTCTCTTTTTGCTCACGAGACACCCTCATGCTTTCTTTTCGCCGGCGTTTCAGCTGCTCGGCAGGTCTAAAGAGCAAATGCGCTGTATTGTGAGAGTTCACGACGAGCACGTTAGTGTTAGATACTGCAACCTGGCAGCAAACATTTGCTCGACATTCAGCTTACATTCCATGTGAACCACCCGAGTTACGCAGTACCGTGGAATTAATCCGGTGTGGGCTGTCCATACCTAAAGGTATTCTCAGTGTAATCTTACCTATGGAGGAAGTGGTGAATTCATGCACTTGGTTGATAGTGAAAGCAACGAGAAGCTTTAAGCTCAACATTTCTAGATATTTTCTACTGTAGACCGTCCTGTTAGCCACCACTAGTGTCCCACCAAATGCGTAAAAAAGAACCTTCTCGCTTGTGTGGTGACCGGAACGCTACAATCATACACATACACAGTATTACAGCAAAACATTAACGCACCGGCATTTTCAAAAATATCGCGGTTCGTCAACTAGACGAGACAAATTCAACAAGACATATAAATGATCGGTCCTCTTCGCCTCAGCTACAGCCACCATCTCATCCTTTTCTCCGCCTGTCGTGCAGAGAAACAGCAGCATTTAATTATAATAACAGCAACCGCTGCAGATCCAAATGTCGTTCATGCACAGAGCTGGTTTGTGGTGGTTCTTGTCCGTGTTTGCGACGATTGCCTTGTGATACGGCCACAACAAAATTCTATATCAATGCGACACAACGTTTATATTAGTGCTATTTGTCCAGTGCCCTATCAGATCTCTGCACACACACCGCAAGACTTACGTTCGGTGCGGTCAATGCAAAGAAGGCGAACGAAGCACCAGCATTTTGTTGTGTCAATGGCGCTTTGAAAGTAGAATCAAAAGTGAGCTTGTTAATAACTGAGGAATTATCCTTTTCCTGCTTGTTTCCATGTGCTATTCTCTTAACGGTATTCTCAAGAACTTGTCTTCGCATTCTTCACGAAAGCCCTAAATGTCTCCTGTACGCACAGCACATAGCTGCCAAGTCACCCATCAAGTCAGTTATCATCAGCGTAGCACAACATCTTCCCCCATGTTACTTGTCTTGAATGGGTTGACGCGGCGCAACTGAATACCTCCCATGTACTTGCCCTTGTTAATCAGTAAGGCTCCGTTATCTCGAGCAGCAAATACTTGATACGGTCCTTCAAATCGAGCTTGTAGTTTTGGGGAACGTGGATCGTTACGAGCCACCATGACCCAGTCTTCTGGTTGATACTCATGCTCGTCTCGGTTCGCGTTCTCTCGCCGATTGGCCCTCTCAAGCTGAAGCTGCTCCCGTTGCAGCTGTTGCCACCAATCTACGTTAGAGGGGTAATCGAATAGCATGTCTCGTCCGAATACCGCCTGACTAGGCGATAGAGTCGTCATCGTGTGATGCTGCGCTCGCAATCCAAACATTACAGAAGATAGACAATTTTCCCATTCTTCCTCTGTAGCGATCGACTCTGTGCGTAATTTGTTGTTAATTGAGCGATGCAATCGCTCAATGACCACTGGCTTGCGTTTTTTTTGCTGTCGTACTAATTCGTTCAACACCATAACTTTCCAACAATTCCCGAAATTCTCCCCGAAATCCCACCCCCTGGTCACAAATACATCTTGGATATCGATTAAACCATACTTGGTCGACAATTCTAGAAGCTTCTGCACTCGTTCCGTCCTTCATAGCTGTAATCTCCATTAGTCGGGTGCTGGTGTCTACAGTTGTCATTGCCCGCCATTTATAGTGTCTTCCGAGAGGTCCGAGTGTGTCAACTGCTATTTCTGCCCACGGTCGGACTTCTACTGTTTTTACTGGAATCTGCCCATGCTTCGCTTTTCGGTCCTTGCATTGAGCACACTGCTCACAATTGCGTACCTACAGCCTCGGTCATGCCTGGCCACGTCATCACGTTCTTTATCGAGTCGAGCATAATCTAATCTCCAGTACGTATTCAGTACCTTAGATACCAGCTCTATTATTGTAGGCGACATTGAACATTGGGCCAGAATCTAGAGAGGCATAAGAGGTCTACATTTAGGAAAACCTATCTCGACATTTAGATATAGGGTGCAATCATGCGTTTAGATTTCGATTTTGTGGTCATTTTTAGCCAATTCCCAGCCGTTTTGGAGCTACAGTCGTTTAAAAATGCCTTCTCAGAACACTGTCATTTTGGGGGGAAAGGCGCGCCAAATACACAGATATGATTGGTCTAGAATCAAAATCATATGTCAAAAAGGAAGATGACACATTGCCCGGTCGCAGATTGAGTTCTACCGCCCTAGCACTTTTATTTATATCAAACAGACAGTTTTTAGACTTTTTACAGTCTGTATAGTATGGGTTACAATTTCTGGCCCAATCTTCAATGTCGCCTACAGTAGTGGCAGTACTATCTTCCCGTCGGCTTTGCTGACAAACACCGTAGTGTCGCCGATCGTACGCCGTGCAACTTCCGGACCTTCGTGAAGGCCGGATCGATGCTGCGTTTCTGCGATTTCACCGAGCGAAAGCGACCACACTGGGGATTCTTCGCTGTCTGACTGAACAGCACTCAGATTTGCATGAGGGGCCTCTGATTTGATCGGTAATCATGAGAGAGCATCTGCGACAACGTTGTCGTGGCCTCAAATGTATATCATCTCGGGGCCATACTCCAGACACCATCGTAGTGTTTGCTCATTGTTGAATGTGACTTGAATAGAATATTTGTGGTCCGTGAATACTCACAGCCGACGTCCCCACAGAATTGAGCAAAACTCGCGCAATATTTCTAGTACACTTAGCAACTCTTTTTTGTTCGTCGTGTAATGCTCCTGCGAGGCATTACATTTGCGGGACCAAAACGCTAGCGGTCTTCCCTTCTGCATAATCACTCCACCTAATTGATGTGGTGACGCATCCGTATAGATGTCAAACGATTTGTCAAAATCAACATTACTTCCTGTGTGATCATGTCTTTGGCTTTCTGGAAAGCGAGGTCCTCACGCTCTGTCCATTGGTATGGTCGCTTGTTGGACGTAAGAGCCGTCAGAGGTGCCAAGATTTCCGATCGTCCTATCCACATATCTTTGTAGTAATTCACCATCCCAATAAATCTTCGTAGATCTCTAATACTTCTCGGGCGATCCAGTTGCATAATAGCATCTATCTTCTTTGTGATCGGTCTTTTTCCTTCCGCACTCAGATGAAATCATAAATATTCCACTTCCTGCATGCAGAATTTGCTTCTCTTCGAGTGAAGAATAAGTCCCGCATCTTGGAGCCGCTGTAGTACGACTCGCAAATGATTGAGTTGTTCGTCAAAGGATTTTGATAGTACGAGACATACATCGTCCAGGTAAACACGAACGAACGATAAATCGTCTAACAGCTGTTGCATCATAGCCTGGAATTCATCTGGGGCTCTACTGATTCCCATGGGTAGTCGACGATACCGATATTTCCCCCAAGGTAGCACGACTGCTATATAAGGACGGATTTCCTCAGCTAGTTCCCGACTATAATACCCCATGACCAAGTCTAATGCAGACACATACTTCGGTCGCGCACCTACTCCTGAATTGTGCAAGGGATAGCATAACCGCTCCAAACACCGGTTTAGTCCACGAAAATCCGAGAGAAATCGCATAGTACCATCCTTCTTGGGTATCACAAACACCGGTGCTGCCCAAGGTGAATCTTTATCCGGTTCGAGAACGCCTAGCATCGCGAAACGCTCCACTTCACGTAAAACCGCTTCTTGATGAATTAGTGGGATTGAATATGGCTTATGGACCACAGGAAAACTTCCCGGCCTCATTGGAAGCTTATATGGGTTGCCTTTAAATTATCCTATGCCTTCGAGATAGGCCACCTGGTATACCCCGAGTACTTCTAAAAGTCGCCTCAGTCAGCTGTTGTTTTGATACGAGAGCCTTCAAGTTGACTTCTCTAGCTTCGGCATCCAACACTCTTAAAACTCGGTCTTCTTTATCCATAAAAGCAAAAGCTACTCGTTTTACGGATTCAGGTTTCAGCTCCATTCGTATTAAAATTCCATCCCATCGAATCTCACGCTCTTTGTAATCCAGCACTACGCCTTGGTCCTGCAAGAAATCGTACCCAAGGATGATTGGGTAGAGCAACTTTGTCGATGTTAAAACTTTCCGTACACATCCGCTTATCCGAAAAATCAGGAAGGATGAAAGGTAACTGATTTTTTTCCCACATTATCGTGTTTCTTATTGTTCACGTCAAGGTAGCTCCCCCTTTCTCCTTTAGGTTCGAACCAGGAAACCACCTCTTTAGCCACGAAAGATGTAGATGCCCCCGTATCCACTAGTGCCGTAAATGATTTCTTACTTAAAGGTTGTTTCCGAGTCACCTTCAGTCGTAACGCTGGCGCTGTCATCGATGTGGCTCCCGCCGCTGCACAATGATCCTCTTTATTCTGGGTAGAATACCAATTACCCAATGGGTCATCGCGGCTGTTCTCCGCATTCTCCATAACCAACATTGCTGCTGCTGCAGCCGTATGGCCACTCCACGGTGTTCTGAAGCCGGATCGATCTTGCGGTTTCTTTCCTCCTTGCGTCTTACCAACCCGAGAACGATAACGAGGCGAAGCCGGTTTACGAAAACATGCGTCACTTTTGTGTTTATTCCACACGTTTCCCCGAGATTTGCAATACTGACATTGTGAAAGGAAGCTTCAGCAGGTACAGACTGAGTAGGTACAACCTGACCGGGCATATCATGCAAGTTGGGAATGGGTATTAGGGCTCAGGCACATACACGTTTGGGCGGGTAACACAATACACCTCACACATAAAAAAATACTGACATCCTTCTCCTGCCTCCAGATGCCTCTTTTTAATTCCAGTCGTGGTCGCTTAAACTCTGCTTTGGCCTTCTGGTTAGGCGAGTCCCGCCTTGCGGATTTGTTCTTTCCTCGCTTCTCGCTAGCTTTCTCCAATCGCTGTTCTACTCGCTCAAAATCCACGTATAGGTCGTTGAATTTTTTCCAGCGTCGCTGAATCATCACTTGCATCTGCCAACTGCGTGGCATTCTTGCACTAAAGTACCGACACTTTTCCGAGTTTGTTAATGCGGTGCCGTCGTCAGGAACTATCCATGATTCGAGCTTTAGCAAATGGTTAAATTGTGTGCTATACGCCTCCACCGAGAGGCTCCGTGTCTTGCGGAGACTTCGAAGCTCTTCGTGTAGCATCTCACGAGTTCCTGGGGGACAATATCTTCTTGCCAACGTTTCCATCGCGGCCGAGAGGATCTCTTTGGACGGATCAGCCCCACCTAAACTCTCTGCGTATTGTTCGTTGAACTGGTCAAGATCGTTGCCCGACAAGAGCTGTGTGATGACTTCATGCAGGTCTATCATCGACTCCGTGCTTTCGTCCAGACGCAGGAAGCTATGCACTCGAGTGAGTCTCAACTAAAACTCTAACCAAGATTTCCAGCCACCACCACGAAAGGGCTTAATTTTTAAAGGCCCTTCACTCTTCCCTGCGACTTGAATCTCACTGGTCTCTCGTCTTGTTCCTCCATGGTCTTCTTTACACAATTGAAATTTCAATTTGTTGTGTCAATGGCGCTTTGCAAGTAGAATCAAAAGTGAGCTTGCTAATAACTGAGGAATTATCCTTTTCCTGCTTGTTTCCATGTGATATCCTCTTAACGGTATTCTCAAGAACTTGTCTTCGCATTCTTCACGAAAGTCCTTATTGTTTCTTGTACGCACGACACATAACTGCCAAGTCACCCATCAAGTCAGTTATCATCAGCGTAGCACAACGCAGAGCTGGTTTGTGGTGGTTCTTGTCCGTGTTTGCGACGATTGCCTTGTGATACGGCCACAACAAAATTCTATATTAATGCGACACAACGTTTATAGCAGTGCTATTTGTCCAGTGCCCCATCAGATCTCTGCACCCACACCACAAGACTTACGTTTGGTGTGGTCAGTGCAAAGAAGGCGAACGAAGCACCAGCATTTCCTCTTGTCGGTAGGTTGTCGCGATGAACCTTTATGAATTAAACAAAAAAGGTTTTCTTAAAATGAAGTAAATCTATGAAGTAGCGCTAGACCCTCACAAAATGAAAGGTTTATTCATTTCCATGGGCTCTCTATCTTTACGCTTTTTCCGGTAGATGCGTTGCATCTTTAAATATTTAGATGTTTCCTTCGAGCGATTTATTTCATTACCATTCGGATTCGAGACTATCATTACGCCTTTTCCGGTAATTCTGCAAACGCTAACTCGTTGTGGTCGTCTCGCATTAAAAGGAGACCGAAGGGGTGGTCGCGAAGTTTCCGTAGCGTCAGCCGTTTGACAGATTTCGCCAAGTGGAATTGTGAACTTTAAATAGTTGTATAAATAACAGCTCCTTGAGATCTTTCTGGTGCTTGCGGAAGTTCGTCCACAGTGTTTATTTGAGAATTGTCTCTGTACTTCCGACCACACCTGACCCAATGTCGCCACCATGCCACCTGTCTGTAGGCGCCGCAATCCTACTGGGATTGATAGCCTTCTCCTGGTGCATCATCGCGGTTGACAGCACAGTGACCGTGTACACTGGCCACGACGATTCCCTTTGTGAGAAACCTTCTACTCTAACGATTCGAGAAGGAGGTTGTGACGATACCGACCTTATGACCTGCACCGCTTTCGGAGCTGGCGCCTCTGGCACTACAACGTACTACGGCCAACGGACATGTTTTGAATCTCGAGATAAAAGAATAGATGCGACTTTCGCAAACTCGAAGATCTTTATGGTTGAATACTACGAGGACGTCAACTGCAACAAGCTAGTCAAGAGCGAAGTGTATCTAGCGGACGGTGCGTGTCACTACTTCACGCTAGGAACGATGACGATATGGACTGCGGAAGACAAATCGATGACAGCACTGTTAGTATCGGGAAGCTGTGACAGCGACGACTGGTCTGTGTTTATGAACTTAAACGCGAGTGTCAACACTGGGGCTTGTGTCCCACGAAGTGAGTACCAAGTGGAGGCGGTGAAGTACGTTCTACGTGGAGACTCCTTGGCTCCAACGACACCCATGCCTACACAACCGTCCACACCGATACCCACAACTTCTGCTGGTATGGTGAGCGTCAGGATCGGTAATGATGATCCGTCGTGCGAGAAACCTTCGACAGCGACGATTCAGGAAGGGGGCTGTACTGATCGGTTTGCATGCACTGCATATGACCACGTGGGTGGGTGGAGTAACGTGACGTATTACGGACTCGGCACGTGCAGCAGCAGTCGGGAGACCTTTCTACGATCTACTTTTGCGGATTCTCCAGTTTTCATGATCGAGCACTACGAGGATAGCAATTGTAACAAACTGACGTCGAGCGAAGTGTACAGAGCTGACGGTGAATGTCACTACTTCACGCTCGGCGTCATGAAGATCTGGGTATCGGGTGACAAGAAGAAGGCAGCTCTGCTTACATCCAGCTATTGCGAGAGCAACGCCTGGTCTGTTTCAATGGATCTGAACGTAACTATCAATACAGGAGCGTGTATCGCGAACGACGAATACGCCTCCAAAGCTGTGAAGTACGTTTTAATGCCCGATGGGACATCGCAGATTCCGTCCAGTCGCGACCACGGCAGAGCGCTCTGGCCCGGTCGACGTGATTCATTGTGCACTCGCAACTCTAACTCGTGTCATGGATCTACACTGATCGATCTTGGTCAAAAGGACTCGGACTTTTGGGGGATAAGCAACCAGTTGCTTAAATGGGATCAATGGGTCAACTCTCTTCTTCATACTCGTAACTTCGGTCACTATACTGATCAAGAACAATCGATGCTCTCTGACCGCCTGCTACAGAATAGCATTATGGTCAATCACCGGCTATTCGATCAGTGGAAGGCTTCGTGCACTCGGGGTTTGGATTCTTCTCACTCTCAAGAGCTACTAGACTGTCGATGTGCGCACGACCAGCTGATTCATGGAATTAGTACTGCTCGCCGTATCCAGAGAATCGCAGGAAGACACGGCCTGGATGCCGAGTGGTGTAACTTGTTAGTGCAGCGCGAGCGGATGCTGTACCAGGGCACACGATCCGTGTTGAGCGACTTGTGCGATCGTGACCTCAGTGGAATCTTTTTCAAGAAACGGCGAGCTTTTCTCGATACTATTCTTTGCTAAAAGCGATTCTTCTGCTTATGGCTGTACTCGGTAAGCAGGAGTGGAAGAAGAAAGAAACTTCAAAGTAAAAGCTAACCTTGAATTTGCATTACTCAAACACTTGATTTAAGTCGTTTGCAGCTCTTCGAGAGAATAATAATGCCCATTATCGCTAGATTTGCCAATAGCTTGAGCAGTCAGTTTGTAGCTTCGTTGGGAGAGTTTTCAGTCAACCACTTGAATAAAACCTGTTCATAGTCAGGATAGTACTTGAATTGATAGCATGCAGTGATTTCGCTTCGCACACTTTTCAGAAAATCTGAAGTCAATATGTAGTCGGCATGATCTTGTAGCCACAACAGAGTTTAAAGATGTTCAAGTTGGTTTCAACCCTGGCTTACAAATGGTGCGAGCTCCCTATGATAGGGCCTATCGTGTAATCAGGAAAGCGCAAGCGTAGCCAATCTGCGACGCGGAAATGACCGGACATTATCGCTCTGTCAACTGCCGAGGGATAACGAGACGCAGGAATGTTCGCAAACAGCCACTTGACCATCTCTGAGTGATCATTTTGGGCCACCCAATACATCGCCGTACCGGTGCAGCCTTCAGATCGATTCGTGTGCAGCCATTTCACAACGTCCAAGTGGCCTTCGCCTGCCGCAACATCCATGGCAGTAGCACGACATTTCTGGGCTCAATTCGATTGGATCCATTCAAGTACGGCGATTTGGCCTCTTTTTGCCGCCCAAAAATGAAATCTTCTGCGCACGGCCACCAGGATCCGTTCGTGCTCGCTTGGAGTCTGCGATTTTAAAAGAAGACTACGAGTCGAACTCATGGAAAAATTTAGAATCTGGTTTGTCGATCGGGTTAAGCCTCTTCATGTATAATTTCGGAGAAGCCACTTCACGGAGGTTGCCTGGCCCCACATCAATCGCAACCTTCATAGCTACACCAGCATTGTACGCCAATCCACGGCCACGTAGATACTCCATAACTTAGAAATGCCTACCTCTAGCACCTGCACAGAGCAACGCACTGATCGATTCGATTTTCCCCCTTGGCTTGCACGCTTTGTCACCCAGAGGATGATCAAGAAGCCACGGCAGCGCTACTTCATTTCCGGTGGTGCACGCCACTGTTAAAGTGCGATTCCATCCCCAATCCTCCTGATACTCAGGAAGCGGGGAGTGCTGCATTAAAACCATTTTGGCCAGCTCTAAATTGTTCACCTGAAAGTAAAATGTGTATCGACGATGCTGCAAGTCTTTCATGGCGTCGCATATACCCACATGCATACATCCACTCGATCATTTCGATGTTTGAACAATAGGCAGCAAAATCCAACACGCACCAGCCTCTGGCCACAGTCTCTGTGCAAGCTCAAACTGTCCTAGTTTTAAAGCGTACTTGACTGCGGCCTCTCGAGTTGTATCGTCAATATTCATGCATTCGTTCACACACGCGACGAATTGCCCATTCGCGACACTTTTTCTAAATGCATTGACATTCCAAATACCTCTCGTGAACTTATCGTACATTCACGCTCCATGCCCGCTTCACCAACGCTGCTCGTACATCTTCCGGCATCGAAACCTTGACGATGGTTTCGGTGCTTCCATAAAAGCCAAAGAACGCGTGCAAATCCCTTTTCTTGTGCTGTGTTGCAGACACTTGCAGGGGCCACGCATCCCGAAAAATGCGCAAAAAGCCACTCAACTATTGGTTCGTCTCCTCTACCAGCGGCAACTTCCAGTGACTCCGAGAATTGCCAGTTGTAGTAGCCCGAAAATAGTTAGTGAGAGACCACCCTGGTGTCCTGGCAGAAGAAGTCGTGCAGCAAATACTCCAAATCCAGTCGAGTGGTCGAATCGATCCAAATTGGCACGCTTTACTGAATTTGAGGCTTCGACGTGGTCCTAAGTAATTGGAAATAGTTGTTCGAGAGCCTCAACAGCAGGGAGGTTGCGTAGAACGAGTACCACGATCGTAAGCATACTGCGGTAGAAATATGGATCTAATGGTTCCAAGCTCCACGGATGATGGATACAACACGATGTAGGTATTTTCCAGCTGGCGTGTCAATCACTTTTAAATGAACACAAACTTACCAAAAATTGATCATTAAATATAATGTTAGCCCTTGGTCACGAATGCTGCTCCAGCCGGTGTGCTTTTTAAAACGTATTTTTCAATATCTCATTTAAAAAAAATGCTGGTAAAAAGTACTCGCATGTCAAAAAGTATTTTTTTTTCAAATGAGTTAAGAAAAAAGTCCTCACACATTTGCGAAATAAAAATTAGATCGAGCATCTTTTTTTTACGAGCGTGCTTTGATTTAGAAATTCTGGCGGTCATTAGAAACGCCAGTGAATCAAAATGTACCCACTGCCATGAGTGCAACTGCCACTTTGCGCCATGGGGCATGGCCACTCAATTGAAGCTTCTCAGGAGAAAATCCCCGAGTTGGTGACGCTGCTAACAAAAGGCCGATCGTCCCAGAAGAAACAGGCAGCAACAGCATTGGCGACATTGGCCGATGACGAGGCGAACCACATTAGAATCGCCGGTCTAAATGGCGTCCCGGCGTTGGTAGCGTTGGTGCGGGACGGAAAGCGTCGACGAAGACAAACGCCGCGCTGGCACTGTCGAAACTTTCCGCAAACGATGAAATTCAAGGGGAAATCGGAGCTTTTGGTGGAGTTCAAGTGCTCGTGGAATTGGTGCAGCATGGCAACGACATTCAAAAGGAAATCGCGGCAACTGCGCTGCTGAATTTGCCGAGGAACGTAGACAATCGACTGAGAATTGTTGCTGCTAAAGGAATTACTTTATTCATAAGATTGGTCCGAGAGGGAAATCCGGACTAGAGAGAAGAAGCCGCTGGAGTGTTGGCGGCACTGGCGACTACTCGTGACACTCAAGCAGCCATTGCGGCAAAGGCAGGCATATTTGATCTGCTGGTGGAATTAATGCAGAGTGGTACATCTGCTCAACGGAACCACGCACTTGCTGCATTGAGGGCGTTGTCAGGGAATGACAAGTGCAAAGAAGTCGTCGCTCGTGGTGCAATCCCCGTGGTGGGGAAACTTCTGAAGGAAGGTAACAAGTCTCAGAAAGAGCTCACCAGCGGTATACTGTGGAATGTATCTGAGATCCCTGACCGAGTAGCAATTCCCGATATTGCTATTTTGGTGCAGTTGGTGCAAGAGGGCAATTCTGATGTGAGAGTGAAGGCTGGGGATACGCTGGCAAAGCTTGCAACTGTTTGTGACAACCAAGCTGCTATTAAAGCTGCCGGTGGGATTTCTGTTTTGGTTCAAGTATTATGTGGCGACGTTCTACCTGAAAAGCAGCACGTGTTATCGGCGCTGCTACATTTCTCTACTCGCAGTGATGAAGTCAAAGCCAAGATGACCGCAGAAGTGAGTGATGGTCGCTCCTCGGCTACGCCGAGTGGTGACCATTGTGATGAAGGAAGTAGTCGTAACAACAGTAAGTTGCAGGGACTGAAAGTCCAGCAGGGGAGAAAACCGAGTGCTGCTGCTTGCTCTTGACGGCGCAAGTTGTCGAGTGTGTAGCAGCACACGGAAAAACCCCGGTAACATATATTGGTAGGATTAGCAGTAGGATGGGGCTGGCGGCTCGCCAGCCAATGGTCCGTCGAAGTCCGGCTTCTGGACGCGAGCATCGCGTCCTGGAGGCACCTGAGCCTCAGGTTTGAGCTGGACGCAGTCCTGGCTCTTCCTCCACACTTCACACTCCCACTTGATCTAGTCGAAGCGCAGCTTCAACATGATCACCTTGTAGAGCTCACCACGATGTCCTTAGCATCTTCTAGCTGCGCTGCAGCACGACGCTTCGTCCTTGGTAGCGCTCTTCCTCCTTCTTGTCCTTCGCATGCATGAACGGGTAGTAGTAGCTTGCATTCACGCATGGCGATGATGTTTGGCTCCCACTGAACGAGCTGAGCCTTGCTGACGGTCGATGCGCAGCACCTTCATCCCATCACGGCAATGTTCGAACTTGTCCTTCGGCAATGGCTTCGTCATCGCGTCGGCGATCATGTCGTCGGTGCCAACATGGCGAATCCGTAGCTGCTCGTTCTCCACGAGGTGGCGCACCAAGTGGAACTTGTTCATAATGTGCTTGTTCTTGCTGTGCTTGCCAGGCTTGGCAGTCAGATAGATGCACGACTTGTTATCGCCGATAATCTCCGGAGTCGCGAACTCCCAGCATAGTTCTTCACAGAGTCCACGTAGCCACTGTAGATCTCTAGTGCCTTCATTCATGGCAATATACTCTGCTTCCGTTGTGCTCTGTGCGTTAATCTCTTGCTTTCTTGATCCGTACGAAACCACGTTACCATTGACGAACGTCACGAACCCGCTAACACTCTTTCGGTCATCAGGGTCATTAGCGTAGTCAGCATCGGTGTAACACGTCAGCTTGACGTCGTTCCCAATAACAATGTCCATCACTAAGCCGTGGTCTTGAGTACCACTCAGGTAGCGTAGCACCCTCTTTCCCATAGCGTAGTGTGTGTGGTCGAAGCAGGACAGGTACTTGCTGAGATTACGCACAGCGTGCGCAATGTCCGGCCTTGAGGCTGAGACCAGATATTGTAGTGCACCAACGAGCTCTCGGTACGGGGGCGGGGAGTCATCTTTCGCATCTGTGACCACCTCAGCGCGCAGCGCTTCCGGTGTTGCAACCGCGTTGCACCCCTCCATGTGAAATCGCTTTAGCACCTCCGTAATATGTTGCCGCTGGCAAAATACCGCATGTCGACGCTCGCTGTCGATCAGTATCTCCACGCCTAGTAGATACTTGAGTGGTCCGAGAGATGTGAGTTCATACTCCTCACTGAGTTGCATAGCAACCTTAGCGCAAAGGTCATTAGGGCCGAGGAGCAGTAGGTCGTCGACGTACACCGTGAGCAACATGGTGACTTCTCCTCCCACTTTCCTGGCGTAGAGTCCGTAGTCAGAGTCGAGGCGCTCGAGTCCGATCTTCGTCAGGAACTAAAGCAATGTCTTGTTCCAAACGCGAGGCGCTTGCTTTAGCCCATACAAACGCTTCTGTAGCTTGAATACGTAGCGCGTAGAGTCTTCTCCGAAGCCTGGAGGCTGCTCCATGTAGACCTCCTCGTCGAGGTCACCGTACAAGAACGCGGTCTTGACGTCGAACTGCAAGATGGCCCATCCGCGTTGCAGCGCGTATACGATCACGCATCTGATCGTCTCAAATCTGATAACAGGTGCGTATGTTTCACTGTAGTCGATGCCCATGCGTTGTAGAAAGCCTCTGATCACTAGTCGAGCTTTATATCGCTTAATCCGGCCCGTAGAGTCTCTCTTGAGCGCGTACACCCACTTGCACGAAATGACACGCTTGCCCTTGGCCTCCGTGCGTCGCACGAGCACCCAAGTTTCGTGCTGCTGCTGTGAGTCCATCTCAACTTGCATCGCTGCTTTCCACTCCTTCCACTTCTTTGACCTTGCCGCATGCTTGTGACTAATGGGGATCTGCACATCCTCGACGTTCTGCTTCGTCACATTCGTCACTACGTAGTCCTTGAGTCGGGCGGATGGTTGTCGCTTCCGCTTCGGTCGCGACGTAGCTGCACTGTCGTCTGGCGACGACTTCTGCGTCGTGCATGGCTCCCAGTTCTCGTCTTCGTGAGCATCACGTCGACTGTCCTTGGCCTTCGAGGCTCCCACTCGATTTGCACATGCTTTCGCTTTATTCTTGCCTTTTGTGTTCTTCCGCTTGGAACCTCCCACTGAAGCTGCTGGCTTCTTAGCGTCCTCGCTTGGTAGCTGTGGGTTATCACTTCGAGTCGCAGACTCGGCTTCAACTTCAACACCTTGGTCATGGCTCTCACCAGCAGTGGCCAGCTTCGCCATCTCCGCTGTTCGCCTTTCTGCAAGCTCTGCAGGAAGCTGCAGGTACGTAGACATTGTCGTCCGGATCGGCACGATCGGGATCTCCGCAGGTAAGTCGTAGTCTCCGTAAGCGTAGGTGTTTGCAAGAAGTTGCTCAATATACACAGTGTTTACCGTGTACTTCTCATGTGCCTTCATGTTTCCATCTCTGCACGTCGTCACTGATCCTGTGCGCAGGTTCAGCAGCTTATAGCCCTTGGTCTTCTCGCTGTAGCCAAGTAGTAAGCACATCTGCGTCCTTGGAGTGAGCTTCTCCTTTCTCTGCCGAGAATCATCAGGGATGTGCGCGTGCACCAAGCACCCCCACGTGCGCAGCACGCTGAGGTCTGGCCGCTCTCCGTACAGGGCCTCGTACGGGGACTGCTGGTCCTTCAACACCGGCGTCGGCGTCTTGTTGAGCGTCTCAATTGCATGTAGGAAGGCTTCTCCCCATAATGAAACAGGCATTTGCGTAGCTTGTAACATAGATCTGACCTGCCGCATGACGGTCTGGTTCGTGCGCTCCACGATAGCGTTCTCCTGCGGGCTGTAGGGATTGGATGAACGCGTGTCGATGCCGAGGTCCTTGCAGAAGGTCTCGAGCTGCATGTTGACGAACTCGCCACCACCATCGGAGAACAGCGTCTTGATGGTCGCCTTCGGGAACTGGTTCTGGATCCAGCGAATCTGCTTCTGAATCAGCTCCGTGGCTTCGTCTTTGTAGGCTAATAGATATCCCCACTTGTATCTCGTAGCTTCGTCGATAATCAATAGAAACTGGTTTGATTTCGATATTGTATCCACTCCAACACTGCATAGGTCGGCACAAAGCTTGTGCAAGGGCTTTGCAGAGCGAGACGGCTTGCGCTTGTAGCTCATGCGCTTCGTCTTTGACTCTAAGCATGGAATGCATTCATAGAGAGCAAAATTCTTCGACTGCATGTTGATGCCAAAGTTATAGTCTCCTGCCATAGTCTTGATAGTCTCCATGTTTACGTGGCCCATGCGGTTGTGCAGCAACGTCATGGGGTTCTCAGCTTCACTGGCCTTGACGCTCATCACGTTCTTGCTCTGACGTGGCGTCCACATGCGGTACATCCCGCGGATGTACTGGAAGCGCAGCTTCAATGTGTCCTTGACCAGCCACGTAGTCTTCTGATCATGCGAGATGCGCACCTTGAAGTTTCCTTTGAATTGCATGTAGGTCTGCGAGATCAGGTTGTAGGCAGCCGACTTGGCGTAGCTCACGTCATCAAGGAGGCGCTCCTCGATCTTGCCCGTGTGCTCGTTCAGCACTTGCATAAGCACTGTGCCCACAGTTGCGCGCTCAGTTGTGCCGTTGCCGAAGACTAGCTCTGCAACTGAGTCTTCGTGTAGCTCCGTAAACAAGGTAAGGTCGCTCGAGACGTTGGTCTGCGCGCCGCTATCCAACACCCACTCCACCATGTCCTGGTCCTTGTCCTTGTCCTTGTAGTTGAAGTTGTCACGCACCGCGAGTACATGCTCTTGTCCTTCAGCTTGAGTCGGTGCAGCCGACTTGGCTGTCTTCACAGTAACCACATCGATCATCCTGCGCGGCGGGTTGCTCGAGTTGTTGTTGTTGTTATTGTTGCCACGCTGGCGGCACTCAGGATCGCCACTCCAATGTCCTTGCTCTCCGCACGTGTTGCACTTCGTCTTCGCCTTTCGCTTGGCGATGTCATCCCTCGCACTGGATGAGCTCTTGCTCTTCTGCCGCTTGTTCCGCCCACGCGGCGATGAGCTGCGGCTGCGACGATTGTTGCGGTTGTTGTTGCCTCGTGCTTGACTGCTGCTCGAGTTTCGACGTCCTCTTCCGTCGTTGTGTCCGTCGCCACGGCCACCAACAAATGCAGCATCTCGCTGGACGGCACGTCCACCTCCACCACGTCCTTGCTGTAGCTCAGTCTCTTGGCGTGAGTGGTCAGCGAGTCGAAGGCGCTCGATCGCTTGCTCCCACGTAATGGACTCATCACGTCCAATACGTACTTCATGCTCGTTTACCACCGCTGGGTACACACCCACTGTATTCGACAATAGGATAGAGACGGCTTCCTGCTCAGGCAGCTGCTTATTCGCGCGGCGAAGTCTCTGTTGGTAGTCGTCGATGTCACGAATGTAATCGTCAAGTCGTTCGTCACGTTGCAGGCGACGATTCAGCATATCTCGCTTGAGAAACACGCTGTTTACTCCAGGATGGTTATCAAAATGATCTTCCAGTGTTCGCCACAGTAGGATAGGATCAGCACGTTGAATAACACTTGTAAATCGCATCTGTAGTTCTTGACTAAGTCCCATCGTAAGTTCACGTTGAGCAACACGCAGTCGTTGCTTGAAACAGCCGCGCTGTCCTTCGTTACGTTGGTCTGCCATCGTTTCGCGCTCCATGATGGAGTCCAAGAGGTGTGCGACGTCGAGAATGGAGCAAATCTCGACGCGCCACGTCTGGTAGTTGGTATCGGTAAGTCTTGCGTTCAACTGCACGTGTCCGCTCTGGTTCATGCACCGCGTGCATCTGTGGTCTCCAACCATGGGTTCGTCCGTAGCGGAGTCGGTCCCGGCCTCGGTCTGGACTGGCTGCGCTGCAGCCTCGGACGTTCTTGGGTTTCTTGGCGGCTCGCTCTGACGCGTGCTGGCGTCGGCGGTAAGTTCCTCTGTGCTTGGGTTTCCTCGGCGGGGCCCGTACGGCGTCGGCACTCGCTGCGGTTGTGCTCGAGCCGCTGAGAATTCTTGAATGAGCTGCCTTTGTGGGCGTCGGGTAGATGCTTCCACTGGAATGTTCTGCACTTGCTGCTGATTTGTCAGTGTAGTCATAACGGTACCGAATTGGGCCAATAAGAGCTCGAGTTGTTGCTCAACTCGGGTTGATGACGCTTGTGACGTCGCATGTGTCTCGTCTGACGTTGTCTCGTCTGCTCTTGCAGGTAACTGCAACTCGTCGGACGCGCGCGAGCTCTGCGTACTCCGGACTGGGCTTCCAGCTCTCCTTCTTGGGCTCATAACCTGAGTGATGGTCGCTCCTCGGCTACGCCGAGTGGTGACCATTGCGATGAAGGAAGTAGTCGTAACAACAGTAAGTTGCAGGGACTGAAAGTCCAGCAGGGGAGAAAACCGAGTGCTGCTGCTTGCTCTTGACGGCGCAAGTTGTCGAGTGTGTAGCAGCACACGGAAAAACCCCGGTAACATATATTGGTAGGATTAGCAGTAGGATGGGGCTGGCGGCTCGCCAGCCAATGGTCCGTCGAAGTCCGGCTTCTGGACGCGAGCATCGCGTCCTGGAGGCACCTGAGCCTCAGGTTTGAGCTGGACGCAGTCCTGGCTCTTCCTCCACACTTCACAGTCGTCCAACGTACTGGCGGTACCCGTATTTCGTGTCTGTCGTAGAGCTGTCGACGTCGCGGTCTTGGATGTCGACTCGACGTCGCTCGAGAGGGACGTCCGAAATTTACGAGGGACGTCCTGCCGACGCTTTGCCGACACCCAGACAAATCGCTACTGCTGATTGGTTAAAATCAGTTAGGAGTGCCAATCAAACTGAAACAATAATTTGCGGCAAGTTGAAGTTAGTTAGACCACAACAGGATGCTCCAAGTCGGCTGCCATTTAGACTATCTCGCAGAGCTGTGGGGAAGAAGCTGCCGTCGGCCCTTTCGTGGTGGAAACAAAAGCGCACGCAGTTTCCAACAATTTCTCCTCATGCTCGTAAATAACTGGGTTGTACAGCCACTTCAATACCTTCCGAACGTGCATTTTCCACGGCAGGCAACACGGTAACCAAACGGCATGGTGCTCTAAAGGATGACACGATCAGGGATATTCTCGTCATGCCGAGAATACAAGCTAAATTGAAAAGGTTCAATTCGAGGTTCTTGTAGTGTTAGCTTAATGCATCCCTACGTCAAGACGAACGACCAGGTGCTGAGTGTGACGGACACTCGATATCGGCATTAGGTCGACACACACTTCTTCCTCAACGATCTCGATGCGGCAACCTTCGCTCGGACGCTGTGATTGGGTTCTTCGGAGCGTTCGGCAAGACCCAATTGGGGGCCGGAGGTGTTGGGCCGCTTCCCGTCGATCTCCGGTATTAAAGTGTCCGAGCAGCCGTTGACAAAAGATTCCATGGACGAGATCAATGCGTATCTGAGCGCGCACCCGACGGAGTTCGTAGTGGTGTATTTGGAAACTGGTGCGGACATCAAGCGATCGGACAAGTTCGACGCCATCGACACGCTGTTCATCGATACATTTGGAGACTTGCTAGCTCCAGTGATGGCGCTCGACGTCCTAACCAAGGGCATGTGGGCAGGCGGTAGCATCAACGAGTCTAGTAGCGCTGGTCACCAGGTGTTGAACCTCACAAGCACCAAGACGGGGGTTTGCATACAGTCTGTAAGACATGTGCATGGCTAAGAAGAAGCTGAAGGCTGAGTTCATCGGGACGCCAAGCGTCTGATCAATGACATCACGATTGCAGCAACACAAACTGGATCCGGTCGTGGTCAGAATAGCTTCGGTACGTTTCGCTCGCTGCAACAGGAGGCTTACGCGCAATATATACGGTGACAGTTTTCCCAAGTATCTACGACGGGTCGTGGGCCTCATCGCCTTGGACACCGCGGATGGCGGCTTAGGTGTGGTCGTGGGCAGACAAAGAGCCCGGTACCACGGCGGCTGGCACGTACGTGCTCATGTACCGTTGGGTCGTAAGCATTAGCGTCATGAAGGGATCTCGGGTGTGCTGGGACGACGCGAAGCTGGCGTGGTCTATCGTCGCGTTGGACAAGAGCTGCCCTCCCGGTACATCCTTCTGGCTCCCGCTGATCAGTACTGAGCTACGTGTACTTGCACGAGGCGCAAAAGATCACGGACACGTCGCTAGTGATAGACAGTATGTGATCTTTGCGCTAGTGCAATTGAGAATATGTTAATGCCACAAATAGAAATATTAAACCACAAAAAATATATTTACTTGCCACATTTAGTGTCGCTGCTCCAGAACTTCTGCGACGGAAGCGGGCGTCGCCTGATTTGGGTAGGTGTATCTCAGGACGTCTTTTGCGACCTGGGACGTCCGAGGTGTAAAATCGCGGATACACCGGACGTCGACAGCTCTAGTCTGTCGGCACTACCTGCTGTGAAACGTCAAAAGCGGGTGGCTCGATGATAGAGAGCCCTTCGCAATTCATGTGCAGCGGGGGCAGTAAACATTTTGTAAACACGGCGACGAGCCTACTCAGACAAAAGCCTTCAACTTGCCGCATGCGCCATTGAGCAACAAAGACAACAAGGCAGTGCGCAGGCCTCTACTGTGCTTGTATGTTGCCGTAGTTGCTGTTTGAAGCCTTTTGCGATAGGCTCTGCCAGGCATCCCACCACTGATGCGCTTCCTGACCTCGGGTCATCATTGCCAAATCCCGCGGTATCAAGTAATATTCTAATATTGTATATTCATATGCTTATGTATTATTACAGCTCACTGTTTGCTCTCTACAGCGGTCACTTCAACCTCTCTAATATCACCCTTTTAAACTATTGTCGTCAGGTCCACGTCTCGTTCGACGTAGCACATGCGCCATCGCCACCTCCCCCGCCATGCTGCACTCGATGCATTGCCATGTGCCCTCATTGCCAGACCTGAATTCGCTCTTCCAGACCAACAAGACTAACTTCAGCCATGGTGGCGATGCCCGTGCAGCCGCCGCGCCAGGCCGCGGAGCTGTCCGAAGAGGACCAGCTCAAGTTCCAAGAGATGGCCATGCAGCTGCTGGACCGCACACTGCGCGACCTGGACGAACACGACGTAGAACCGCGCTCACACGATAAGCAGGACCCGCGTCTCTGGAAGAAGATCCACCACAAGGATCACTTCACCACCTACACCCGCTGCGACGACGCGCCCGAAGCCGCGTACGTGGCGGCGGATGGTGGACGCAGCACCACGTCGCGCCCATCCAAAGACGTAGTGCTGGGCATGGGCTACGTACAGTGTCCACTAAGTGAGCTCATGTACGGTGTCTTTATGGGCAACAGCCAAGCTATGGCACTTAAATCCGCCGTCGTGGACAAGAACATCGGCAACGGGGCCGTTCTTAAACAGCTCATGGGTCCGACCGAGGAAGACCCGTTCCGGTTTCTTGCTCTCAAGTGGATTGAGGTGCGTCCACCTCGAGGCGTGTCCGGAAAGCTTGTGGCCCCTAGAGAAGTCATGTTCTTAGGAGGTACGGGCACCTTGAGACGCCGTGACACGGGCGAGTTCATTGGCTACGAGGTGCACCACTCGATCGACCACCCCGCCTTCCCACCCGTCGACGGCCTGCGCCGTACACGCATCGTCATCGGCTCCATTTACCGCGAACGACCCAATGGAACAGTCGACTTGTTCATCAAGAGCTACAGTATGGAAGCCGACATGGGCAGCATCCTGGGGCCCCTAGCTATGGCCCACGCTGCTAAGTGCATCGAGCAGGTCTGGACTGTACCAGACTTCGCGTATGCAAAGAAACTGCGCTGGTGCATCGACCACCGCGTACACAGCAACAGCGTCAAGGCCTTTCACGCCAAACTGGCCAAGCGCTGCGCCTCGTGCGACAAGAGCGTGGCTAATAAGATCTGGCAATACCGAGCCGCGCACCGAGTGTGCAACTTGTGCAAGGCGCCGCTGTGTTCCAACTGCCGCGTCAAGAAAGATCTGTACGAGATCGACCCGTACTTTAGAGCACGCAAGTTCCCGATACGGATCTGCCCTCCGTGTCGCGAGTTCGTCAAGCAACTCGACGCCAAGGAGGTGCAACGACAGGAAATGCTGCGTCCACAACGCCCCGAGGTGCTCAACCCGCTCACACCCAGCACGTTGGACGCGCTGGCACGCAACTTCTCGCTGGACAACAGCTTCTGCACGGCGTCGGTAGAGAGCTTGTGCATGCTGGACTCACCGCGTGCACGCTCCGACAGTGTCATGACCGACTTGTTGAATTGAGAGACAAGAAAGTGAAACGTGCTCGTAAGGTTTTTGTTCCGAATTGTAATGCATTTATCGTTATCTGTGCTTCTTCCTATGCTCATCTGTGGGTCCGTGGTGGGGTATTGAGCGACTCGGAGGTCTCTAAAGTGAGTTGGTAGATGGACTCGGCCACCATGCGCAGCTCCACTATCTGCGACCAGATTTGTTCTCGACGCTCGCGGTCTGACAGCGGTACATTCTCCTTCTCTTCTTGGTGCTCGTCACTTTGTTCATCAATTTCAGGTTGAAGTTCCAAGCCGCGGAACGAGTCGATGGGTTGATCTGTAGTCGGTGACAGCACAGAGATTGAGTATTCTTCTTCTGTTGGCAGCGTCGTATTGCTCGCACCTGTGTCGGTTGTCACACCTGTGCTGGCGAAGCTCTTGAAGCCGCCTTGGGAGCTTGCACAGCTACCATCCATCGAGTGCCACTTCGCCTCCACTTCCGCTCGCGCGACGTCCACAGCCGCGAGATTGTCGACTTGAAGGACACAGCGCTTGCAGATGAGCACGTCTTCTTGACGCAGCCACAGCTCCCCGTTCACCTCTTTCAGTGTCCGAGACACTCGACAGCGAGAGCAAGTGCTTTGATGACACAGCGCGCAGGAGATCGCACCGCTTAGCTTGGTCAGACGTTTGATACATGTGCCACACGTAGATACGTGTGCGTCCTCAGACTCCTGTCGGCGAGGTGGCCGACGTGTAGTGCTCATACTGTTAGTGTTGTTGCCGATTTGACTTAAGTTTGAGTAGCTAAGACTGTTGCTGGCGTGGGAGTGTTGACTGGGTCGATGCTTGTTGCGACGTCGGCCACATCCCCAGTCAGGCTGCTGGCGGAAGCACCACATGAGTTTCTTGAGGTTCGCACACTCTACAGAGTTCCAGGAGCTCATCAGACCTGTTGAAGCGGCGGTAAGAGCCACTGAGTCCAGCAGCTTCCCGTGCGCCTCTACATATCCCTTGACGTACACGTCGACTTTGGAATGTCTGCTTCCAAGTCCTGCGGGTACTTCCCTGAATATTGAGCAGCTTGAGATTCGACCGCGCGTTACTTCGACCCCAGAACGCGGCTCCATGTCACGATACTGAGGCAGATCCACCGAGTGGAGAAGCTGGTAGCCAATGCGCTCACCATTAGGTCGGGTTGTGATCCCTGTAGCTTCAATAAACACCAAGTCTCGAGGCTTCACGATGCCCTGGAGACCTGTCGGAGGGCCTTTCACGAACCATTTAATGCCAAGAAATCGGAACGGGTCAGCGTCGCAAGGCGCGTCGATGCAGGCTAGTACCGCGCCATTGATTAGTGCGTTCTTGACTACTGTTGCTTTCATTAACATGCTCTGTGCATCGGGCGAGGAGACGCCGTACATGACGTCGTCGAGCGTGCCTTCTACCCAACCTGCGGCCACGAGTAGCTTGGGCTCTGTCCACTCGTTGCTACGGAAGGCCATGGACACGCGGTCTGCTAGACTGGCCCGACTAGTTCGTGACGGCGGACCAGAAAGGTGGTCTGTAGATGCCAGAGAGCTCGGCGTCGGATAGCGCTCCTTGTACACGGTGATGTGATCTCTGGTCTTCACGGGTTTCCATCGCCGTCGACTCATAAGCCGTTGTCTCGGATCGGCAGAGTAAATGTCATAATCCCGGAGTGTGTTTGAGAGCAATTGAGTTGCAAGCAGTCGGTATTTCTCCCGTTGATCAGTCGACAGCTCAACGGGAGGTAACGCGTCTGTCGTCCACGTCGTAGGACTGAAGCCCGCAGAAGCAACGTCGCTGGTCCGTCGTGTCATGTGGAATTTCGATGTGTGCTGGGCAGCAAAATGCAGAGTGATGGAGTGCAGCGAGTTTTCATAGCCAGACTAAGGTAGCTGATAGACTAAGGTAGTTGATGGAATAGTCACCTACCTACATGCCAGCATAAGTCCAGTCGTGGAGTGACCGTGAGTTGGCCTGCACAATAAGAGAGACCTGGGCGTGCCACTTCCCGACACTCGCTTGTCTGCAATCTGGGATTTTCGTTCGAGAAGGAGTGCCTCACAGTTGTTTCTCCGACTCACTCACTGTCAATGCTCGCGACAGGGTGGCCTTTTTCCCGAGGCACTGACCCGTTCTGAAATGCACTCGCCAATTCTTTAGCAGAATGGCTACTTCTGAACTTTGGACGATTACAATCTAGCTTTGAACTTTGCACCCGCACGACCGCGACACTAGATGCAGGGTGCAGCTCACCACCGTCTTCGACTCTTGTTCGACAATCGATCAAGTTGCTGTTTTGGCTTCCCGGCTTGGGTGCTCGTCTTGACACATGCAGCTGCAGCACGTGAACACTTGGGGTATGGCAGGTGAGTCTTGAGGATGTCTTTATGCTGAGTTTAAACAACGAGCCCCGATTTCTGAATTATTATAGAAGTTTTATTATTTAGCATTATTTCAAATTAATTAACCAGTCGCACATACGAATCGCCTTCAGCAATCAACACTTGCCTTTCCGAGCGGACAGAAGCTCGGGCCACAGCATGAGTCCGTGGTTTGCTTGGCAATCTGGTACGTGCTCTCCACGGCGAGCCGCAGCTCTGTCATTTGGTGCCAGAGCTGTCGGCGCTCTTGTTGGTTTTCCGTAAACTCGGGTGTTTTGGCCCAATCGTCCTCGTCGTCTTCCTCCACCCGGGCGCGGAGATCACTCTCCTTGGCAGACGACGCCCAGCTATACGCCAGCGGGTTGATCGGCGAGCTCGTGCTCAAGGAAGCTACTGTCGTCGAGCACTGGGAAAGTGCACCCAACTGACAGTCAGTGAGTGTCGAGGACTCGCCAAACAGCACCGGCCTGGACTCAGCGTTGCTCTTTTTGTGGCGTCTAAACCAGCGAGACTTGACCCGGCGCTCGCTTCGAGCGTTCGTGGTAGTCGAGGGCGCGATGCTCTTTGCACTTAGCTCAATATTAAACTGCGAACGTGAAGTTGTCGATCCACTTAAGGGCGTTGTAGGCTTTGTACCTCGAGCTTCAACAGACTGCTTCGGCTGCCAGCGGTAGCGGCCTTCGCGGATCTCGTGCTGTGCGATATGACGCACGGGCTGGAGACGCACTCTGGCCACGCATGAGCGGCAGATGATGCTTTCTCGCCGCTCGAGCGTGAGTTCGCACGTAACAAAGGCTAGCTTCTTGGTAACGCGGCATTTGGAGCACATCGGTACTTGGCAAAGAGAGCACAACCCGACACTAGTTACTCTCTTGATCTTGCGACCGCAGGTGCCTCCGCAACGATCATTGGGGCTGGCCAGACTGAGGTTACGCAAGTGGACACCACTTGGGCCGTCGAAGCTGTGTGAGCGTACCGGTGCTCGAGCGTCAGGGCCCCGAACACGAGCAGCAGCTTCCTCCCTCCAGGTCACGAGGTGCGGGTTCTCGACGAACCACATGAGTTTCTTGACATGGCTACACTCGACAGCGTTCCAGGAACTCAGAAATCCCGTCGACGCAGCTTTGAGCGCCAGCGAGTCCAGCAGTTTGCCGTGCTGCTCCACGTAGCCTCGCACGTACACCTCTACCTGTTTCCCGTCTCCAGTCTCTTTAAAGATTGTGCACATGGAGATTCGACCACGCGTCAATGAACGCTCCGGTAGAGCTCCGTAGCCATCCAAGTCTACTGGATGCAGTAGTTGGTATCCGATACGTTCGCCATTCGAGCGAGTAAAAGTGCCTGTAGACTCGACGAACACCACGTCTCGAGGCTGTACGAAGCCCCGTAGTGTGGCAGGTGGTCCTTTGACGAACCACTTGACTCCTAGAAACCGGTAGGGCTCGTCAGGCGTAGGTCCGTCAATCTGTGCCAGCACGGCGCCGTCAATCAGAGAGCTCCGCACAATAGCAGCCTTGAGCAGCATAGACTCTGCGTCGGGTGTCACGACCCCGTACATGACATCGTCGAGCGAGCCGACGATGGAGCCGACACCGACAAGCAGCTTTGGCAGCTGCCATTCATCCTCGGCCAGGCGCTGGTGCTCAGGTGTGTCAAAACTCGTGCCCGTGAAGATCTTAGGTGGATCTCGCTCTTTGAAGATGGTGAGGTTGTCGCGGGTTTTGACGGTCTTCCAACGCTTGTGCTTGGCTAAGCTCCGCTCGTCCTCGGGCTGGTGGCTTAATGTGTTGAAGTGTGCCAGCGTCTCGCGCACCAAACCGCGTGCCAAGTGACGGAACTGCGACTCTTGCTCAATTGACAGTGTCAATGGCGGAAATACGTTCTTGCTCCACTTGCTCTTCATGGTGGAAAGTCGTTGCCTTAACGTATTAACGGAATTGCGGACTACGCGTGCAAGTTGCAAAATGAACCAAAGATCCAGGAAAAATCAATCCTGAGCATGGCGTCGATAGCAGACTGGTCGAAACCAATGTGGCAAGTTGCTGCACCACGGTCTTTGCTAATCGCACACTTTGCTTCGAGATAGGTGGGTGGCAATGCCACCCACCTATCTCGAAATGCCACCGTGGCATTGGAATTCAGGGTCTTTCGGTTCAGACAACCGTGCACGGCGATCAGTTTACGTGTTTCTAGCATTAGGCTCGTCTCGCTGAAGCCACCTACACTTCCAACTCCAGCGCGACCCAACTGTTATTTTTTTGCAACCAGAGATGGCATGGGTCGACTCGATCTGGTGCTATCCGGATACATGTACCAACTATTTCAAGGCAAACCAAGGCCAAGTACATGTAATTGCTCAGCTGCTGCTAATGTAGATACGTTAATTGGCTCCTCTCAGGCTTTAAGGCCATAGTTCGCAGTTCAGCGACAAGGGCAACTCGCTGACCAGCGGACTAAGAAGCCGATCTCAGCAGAGTTCACTTTCTTTAGTGCGGGAAATGGCGTCAGCTCCGGAAGTACTGGCTACCAATGCTACCGGGCCGGTATCACTTTCCTTTACGCCCCAACAAAATTTGTCCTGAAAAAGGGGACGGACTAAAATGCAAGCCTCAAGTTCTGAGTATAACATTCTGATAGCCAAATACGAGCCTAAGTACGAATCGCGATTAAAGCCCCTTCTAAGCTACAGAATGCTTAAAACTGAAAAAGTTGTGGTCGCCCAAAAAATTATCGCCATTTATGGGACCTCGAAATGATGATACATGTACATTTAGGAGTGCTGTGAGCTCAATATGTTTTTAATTTTGAGATTCAAGTGTTATTTAAGAGCCCTTGTTTCAAAAGCAATTGAATAAGGGTAGCTTACAGTTTTATGATGGATGTTTGCACCAAGTGTCACAGTTCTGGTTATTAATAGGTGCGAAAATCAATTGGCCTCGTTTATCTCGCTCTAAATGGTTCGTAAGTATCATTTTGTTTGACGCTGTCTCATACATGTTCATGTATATATTTATGAATAGACGACTTTAAATAAATTAATTTGTTTATTTGACTATGCTATCAAATTTGACGACTTATGTCCTAAATTAAGGACAAACACTCTCCGGGAAGTCATTCCAGACACCTTACGGCACAACGGTTCATGGCTGGTGCTGGTTCTAGCCCAGAACCTCTGGGTCTGGTGGATATTGAAGTACGCCGTCTTCTGATAACACGCTTTTTGCAGAAGTAGAGTTATTGTGGATTGTGATTGGCTTAATCCATCAATTATTATGTTACTTTATAGTTGGTTATAGGTTTCCCAACGTTTGGTATCTAACGATACTTAAACGGTACTAACAGCTACGTTATCGTTAGGGTTTCCGACCGTGTTCAACAATTGTCAACTACACGCTTCTCTGACCCACCAAGACTGGTGCGCTGCTGCAAGAAATGACATCAAAACTGCACAACTATGGTCGGAGCGGCCAAACCATTTTCGCTTTGACGCACTACAGCATTCTACCATTCTGGTACAGACGTAGCCGAGCTGCTTTGAAAGCCGACGCCTCAAGTCTGGTTACACGAAGAGCTAAAGCAGCGTCTTAACAAACGTCTCTGCATTCTCCTCAAGAGACTCCTCTTGACACTCCTGCCTAGACACTACGTCGTCCTCGTCCAACGCTATCCAGATCCAGCGCCTCAGCATTAACAAGCAGAGCAACACCGCTGCGGCGTCCCCCCCACCCCAGCTTCGCATCTCTCGTGTGCATGTACAAGTCCATGCAGAGCCTCTCCCCAAAGGTAGTCGAAGACCAAGAAAACGTTTTGCATTGACTGGGGCTCATAAACCTGAGCGGCGGAATTTGTTTTTAGTGCCACATGAACAAAATGCGAAAACAACAACCACACAGACAGAAGCAAGCCTTTAAAGCCGCTGCATTTGCATATTGTGAGAAGTGCAGCTGCAAAGTGATTTACAGTGAGGGATCAAGGAAAGGTGTGGAGCTTCACATGGAAGGTCAAGCAAGCAGCAGCGGAGAAAAAAAACGACATTAAACAAAACGGCGCCTTCAGATTCCTTTTGACGAGTCTCCGGATTGTTCGAATCGGCTACGTAGCGAAATTGCATATACCCAACAGCATTTTGCTAATGGTCGACTAGCCAAATGGGCTGCTGAAAGCATACGACCGTCATGAACATCCCGGACTACGCAAGCTCATCCAGTTTATTGCTTATGAGCTCAACGGTATTATTCTTGGTATCCCCGGAGCTATGCAGCTGCGAATTGATATCATACGTATCGCCACAGACCTTAGAACGTCGCTTAAGGCTCGCATTTGCTCCAGCTGCGAGTATTATTGCATTACTACTGCAGCGGGGCTGCCGTAGCTTTAGCGTCAGAGGAAGACGTTCGACTCAAAGAGTCACTGATACTAAGTTCCTTATCCAAAGGACACTTACAGCCCAAGACCAGGGCTCAAAGTTAACACCTTAACTTTTATGCTTCAAAACCAGAAGTGTTTTATTTACTATTATTGCGGCCAAGCCGCCTAGGGGTAAATGTATCTGTTTAACTATCTAGCATAGTTAAACCTAATCAAATGCATAACGTGTGGCTTTCGGCCAACGTACTGAGAGACCTTGTTAACTCTCCAACTTATGTACTGAGAGTTTGCTAACTCTCCGGGTACTTCGTACCCCTGTGTGTTCCACACCATGAATATCCGCTACACTCTCCCCCACTAAGATGAGAACATTCTGTTCTCGAAACTCTCCTCAGCGAGGTCACGTCTTGTTAAGACGGCGGAGGTTACTACACCTCACACCAGCGTTGTACAGCTCCGTGAGCTCACAAACGCCTACGCATCGTTGATGCCCAACTTCTCGTCGTCGGCCCACGGCCCAATGCTCCAAGCGCAGCGCGCATCTTGCTCTCAAGCGGTCTCAGACCTACGCTCGCGCTCCGCGCCTACTCCAAGAGCTGCAAACCGCTTAGAGCAATGCTCTTGACTCATTCGAGTCGTCGACAACAGCTCAGCGGTTGAACACTCGCTTCACAAGCGATAGGTCGGTGGTTCGAACCCACTAGGGCACAGCCCTCTCGTTCCATGAACGATTGTTCACGCTTGGACAAGCTTAAGAGCAATCCGCTTTTAGCTCAGTGGTCGAGCGTTGGCTTTGGAAGCCACAGGTCGGTGGTTCGAACCCACCAGGGCACAGCCCTCTCGTTCCATGAACTGTTGTCCTTGAATGGACAAGCTTAAGGGCAACGCCCTTTCAGCTCAGTGGTCGAGCGCTGACTTTGAAAGCCACAGGTCGGTGGTTCAAATCCACCCGGGCGCAGCCCTCTCACACCATGAGTAGTCCGTTCTCGGACTGACGTACGGGCATCGCCCTTGTAGCTCAATGGTAGAGCTCCGGCCTGTCAAGCCAAAGGCCAGTGGCTCGATCCCCGTCCGGGACACCAGTTTCGCTGTTACAGCGCATCCACATTTGGATCATGCTCATCGAGCAAGTTGTTTCAAAACAACTCTGCGTCTATCGAGACGCTTGTGCCTAACCCTTGTTCAGCACAACACGAAGCACCTGCTTCCTTCGGGACCATGTCCCTATCACCATGAGGTCTCTTCATCTCCTGCCCCCGCTGCGAGCACCGCTCATACGTACGAGCTGGTTGCTGCAGCCACTGGTCAGAGCTTGAGCTCAACTACTGACCTCATCGCTTCCCACTCTAGTTGGAGGCGCCTAGCGCCTGGCGACGCTGTCGCACGCCATGGTGGCGCTTCGGCACATGATGTGCCCGGTCGTAAGCGTCAACGACGTCAGGGCAATCTTGCCGGAGGATAACCTCAAACTCCCATGAGTTCTGTGAGTGAGAGTAACCCCTCCACTTCACTAAGTACTGGGTACGACCCTGGCGTCTACGCCACGCCACAAGGCGTTCCACGTGAAAGTGGTGCTCACCATGCTCATCGAGCAGAGCAGGAGGAGGCCTTGCCTCAGCTGGGCTCTCGCGGGGAGAGTCAGCACTTGCCGGAACGGCGTCTGCGTCCATACGACGCCGGCGTCCACGACGCGAACGTTCACCGCCCATCGGTCGATCTCGAAGAGATGATCCACCTTGTGGATAGGTTAGAGCCACCACTGTTGACTCACAACCAGGTCTCGGACCTTGAGCGTCCAGCTGCTCGGCTGAACGTTCAGCTTGCCTTGCTCCTGTATCTCGAGCACTTCGCTCCGCGACCTGTGGCTCTGCCACATGCTGTTGATCAGCCATCTGTGGATCCACCACTTGCTGTCGTTCAGCCTCCCGTGGCTCTACCACCTGCTGCCCTGCAGCTGTCCGTGGCCCAGCCACCGTTGGTGCCAACGCCTCCGCGCTCACCTGAGCAGGGTCTTGGTATGGCTTAAGCAAGCCGACATAGAAGACCGGATGCGTGCGCATCTTCTTCGGAAGGTTGAGCGTATACGCTAGGCCCTTCCTGGCCACGACCTTGAACGGTCCTATGAACCGAGGTCTTAACTTCGTCTTGAAGACTGCAGACACTGCATGAGTAGGTAGGTTTTTAGCGTTTAATAAAACTTGGTCACCGACCTCAAACCTCTCAACATTGCTTCTGCCCTTGGCATCTGCATGTTCCTTCTGCGTGTCTTGGCTTTCAGCCATAGCGTCGCGTACTTGACGCATTACGCTCAGTCTCAAAGAGACAAAGTCATCGACTTGCTTGCGAACCGCAACAGGGCTGACATCAGCTAGCCGCTCGGCTATCCCTCCCCCACCAAGCCCTGAGCCACTGCGTGGCGGCGTCAGTGGGACGCGAGGGCTAACCAAGCCGTTCACATAGAAAGGAGTGTAGCCTGTCGAGGCGTGCACTGCATTATTTAATGCGAACTCAACGAGTAGGAGCATCTGGCTCCAGCGTTTTGGCGCCTCAGCGCATACGCTTCGGAGGGTATCCTCCACAACGCGATTCACGCGTTCGGTTTGACCATCGGTCTGCGGATGGTCCGCCGTGGACATGTCCAAACGAGTGCCGAGCACTCTGAAGAGGGACGTCCAGAACTTCGCGGTGAAGCGCGGATCTCGATCCGAGACAATTGCCTCAGGCAAGCCATGTTGGCGAAAGACTCGGTCTAAAAACAGCAAAGCTGTACCTTCACCATCAATGGTGTCCGGCACTGCTGCTAAATGAGCCATCTTGCTCAATCGGTCTACAAAGACCACTATACCTGTGTTTCCCGCCTTATCCTTGGGAAGGCCAAACACAAAGTCCATACTCATGGACTGCCAGCATCCCTTGGGGACAGGCAAACTCGCCAATGGCGCTGCCGTGCTCGGCGCGGACTTTGTCCGTTGACACGTCTCACACGTGCGTACATAGGTGCCGACCCACTTATACATCTTGGGCCACCAGTACATCGAGCTCACCGAGCCATAGGTCTTCTCCCGACCTAAGTGCCCGCCCACGGGCGTATCATGAACCTCATAGAGGATTCGATACTTTAGATCCTCATCATGAGGAACGACTACACGAGGGTTATCCTCAGCGTCGGTGCTGTAGTACAGCAGGCCGCCATCGAGTGAGTATCGATGCAGCCTCGCGCGTAAGCGCCCAGACAATTCCTTGTCAGAGTCTTTAAACTCTTCGCTCCCAAGAGCCCGTAGCAGCGCTACGCACATGTCGTCTTGTGCATACGCTCCGCGTATTAAGTCAGGCACTGAAGACGTCACTGTCGTGACATGAGCTAACTCGTAGCTCGGCCTGCGCGAGAGCGCATCGGCCACTACATTAAGCCGCCCCGGCTTGTACTTCACCTCGAAGTTATACTCGGCAAAGAAGGAAAGCCATCTTGCCATTCTCTGCGAGAGATGAGGCGACTGTGTCGCAGTGCGTAACGACGCATGATCAGTAAAGATCACAAAAGGCTTAGAGCCTAGCAGGTGTACCCTGAATTTGACTAGAGCATACTTCATTGCAAGTAGCTCTTTGTCATGAACTGGATAGTTCTTCTCTGCAGCTTTGAGCTGGCGAGACTCAAACGCGATCACGCGTTCACGCCCTTCGGCGTCTGCTTGTAGTAAAGCACAACCGATTGCAAAATCGGAGGCGTCACAGACGACGCTAAACGGACTATCCGGGTCCGGTAGCGCAAGGATCGGAGCCTGGAGAAGGCTCTCCTTCACAGCCTCAAAGGCTCCGTCGTGCTCGACGTTCCAGCACCATGGTGCGTCCTTCTTAAGGAGATCTGATAATGGCCGAGCCATCTCCGCGTAGTTCGCACTGTACTTGTGCAAGTAATTGGCTAAGCCTAGCCACTTGCGTAAGTCTTTTTGGTTCTTGGGAACCGGCCAGTCCACGATGGCCTTGACTTTGGCAGGATCTGCCCGTAAGCCACGCTTCCCAATGAAGCACCCGAGGAAAGGTATCTCCTCCGCGCCAAAGACGCACTTGTCCAAGCTGGCATACAACTTATTAGTGCGCATGCACTCGAGCACCGCTCGCAAGTGGTCAATGTGGTTATCCACGTCTGACTTTCCGTGCTCGGCACGACTATGGACGAATATATCGTCAAAGTACGTTTGAGCGTACGCCCGGTGGGGCCTAAACAGCTGCGTCACAAGACGATTGAACGTTGCTGGTGCGTTCGACAGCCCCTGGGGCATCACCAGCCACTCCCAGAGCATACCGCTCGGAGTACTCACCGCTGTCAGCGGAATGTCGCTCGCTCTCATGAGCAATTGGTAGTAGCCATCGACCAAGTCGAGCGCGCTGTACAGCGTACAGCCTACCATGTTGTTCTGCAGAACATTCTTGCGAGGAATCGGCGTTTGCGCCGGGATAGTGGCCGCATTTAGCTTGTTAAAAGCATGAACAATGCGCCACTTGCCGTTCGGCTTTCTGACACAGAACGTGGGTGTCGAGTGCGGAGACTTACTCTCACGCACCATCCCTGCCTCGTGCTTCGCACGGAAGAATGCGTCAATGACGTCACACTGCTCTCTCGGCAAAGGCCATTGCCTTGTTACGCAGTATTTGGTTCCAGGAACCAGGTCAATCTCATGACACACGCCTCGATCCGGAGGCAGGCCCGTCGGTGGGTCTTTTGAGACAACGTCTCCATACTCCTTCACCACCGGGTAGAAGGGATCCGAAGGATCTTTGAGGATCGCCGATCCACTTCTTGCGCTCAGCGCCTTCTTGGTGTCCTCTAGGACCGCGTCGTCCACGACGGATGAGGAGTTCAACTCCTCCTCAGGTCCCAGCAAGACCACCTCGGCTAGCTCGCCTGCCTTTAAGGCTTCGCCGAACTCGGCAATGGACATCTCGTCCAGCTCTAGCAGAGCATCTGCAGCGGGCAGAGTATCAAGGTCCATCGTCCTTAAAATCCAATCGTGTATTAGCGATCATGGGCAAGTGAGCAGATCTCGTTTCATCCATTGCAAATTGGTGGAGTACTTCGTCAACGTATGCTGCCTGGCTCAGTAGCACCATGTCGTCTGCAGCGCGGTCGATCTTCATGCCCAGAAACTGGTCCGGCGCACCCATATCTTTGACTTGGTAACCCTGGTCCAGCGCAGTCATTAGTCGCAGACACTCCTCCTCCTGT